>NW_025961661.1:0-46479 GCF_023159225.1 Perognathus longimembris pacificus | reverse complement strand
CAATGAAAATACATCACAAAGAAACCTATGTGATACAGCAAAGGCTGTGGCGAGGGGCAAGATCATTGCCCTCAGCATACACATTAAAAGAATGGAATCAGAACAGATCAAGAACTTCATCATGCAGCTTAAATGACTGGAGAAACAAGAACAAAATTGAATCTAAAATGAATAGGAGGAGAGAGATCATAAAGATTAAAGAAGAGATAATCTGATTGAGAATAGAAAGACCTTTCAACAAATAAAAAATCTAAAAGCTGGTTCTTAATAAATAGAATTGACAGATCCGTTGCAAGACCTAACAAAAAAAGAGAGAGAGAGAGTCACTCATATCCGTAAGATCAGGCACTGCACTGGAAAAATTACAACAAATATATAGGTATTCAAACCATCATAAGGAACTAGTTCCAGAACCTTTACTCACTAATGAATAATAATTTTACAGAAATGGATCGATTCTTAAACTGCCCAAACTGAATCAAGAAGAAATAAATCAACTAGTTAAACCAATAATTTACAGCGAGATACAGGAGGTAATCAAGATCCTCCCAACAAAGAAAAGCTCAGGCCCAGATGGATTCACCAATAAAATCTATAAAACTTTCAGTGAGGAGCTAACTCCTCAAACTCTTCCACAAAATACAAACAGGGAGAAATCCCAAACTCATTCTATGAAGCCAATATTATACTCATCCACAAACTAGGAAAAGACCAACATCACTAATGATCACATCTGCAAAGCTTCTCAACAAAGTGCTAGCTAACAGGATCTAGAAACTGATCAAGAAAACGATATATATATCATGACCAAGAAGGCTTCATCCCACAGACACAAGGATGGTTCAACATCCACAAATCAATAAATGTAATTCACCACGTCAACAGAGCTAAGACGAAGAACCACATCATCATCTCAGCCGATGCCCAAATAGCCTTTGAGAAAATACAACACCCATACATGTTAAAAGACCTGTAGAGATCAGGAATAAAGGGAACATTCTTTAAAATAAGAAAAACCATATACAACAGACCAACTGCTAATACCATATTAAATAGGGAGAAACTAAAACCATTTCCCCTAAACTCAGGAACAAGACAAGGATGCCCACTATCCCTGCTTCTATTCAACATAGGGCTGGAATCACTTGCCATTGCACTAAGGCAAGAGGAAGACATCAAAGGCTTCCACGTTGGGCAAAGAAAAAAATCAAACTATCCCTATTCGCAGATGACCTAGACCTAAAAAACCATTTTGGCAAAGTAGCAGGATACAAAATCAACCCACAAAAATCAGCAGCTTTTCTGTACACCAGCAATGTATAAGCAGAAAAGAAAATTAAGGAAATAATACCATTTACCATAGCTAAAAAAAGAATACATTACCTAGGGATTAACCTAACTAAAGACATGAATGACCTATTGAATGAGAGCTATAAAAATCTAAAAAGGGAAATCAAAGAGGACACAGGAGATGGAAAGACCTCCCCTGCTCATGGGTAGGCAGAATCAATATAGCGAAAATGCCCATATTGCCCCAAAGGCTATACAAATTCAATGCAATCCCCATCAAGATCCCAGCTACATTCTTCAATGAAATAGAGAAAACAACCCATAAATTCATATGGAACAGCAAAAGACCTAGAATAGCCAAAGCAATTCTAGGCAAAAGAATACCAGACTTCAAGCTCTATTATAGAGCCATCATAACAAAGACAGCCTGGTATTGCTATGAAAATAGACCTGAAGACCAATGGAACAGAATAGAAGTCCCAGAAATAAAACCATATTTTTACAGTCAGTTGATATTCCACAAAGGAGCTAAAGACATTCAATGGGAAAAACATAGCCTCTTCAACAACTGGTGCTGGGAAAACTGGGCAGCCATATGTAGAAAACTCAAATTAGACCCTAGCCTATCACCATGCACCAAGATCAACTCAAAATGGATTAAGGACCTCAACATCAGACCAGAATACTTGAAACTACTGAAGGTCAGTGTAGAAAAGATGCTAGAACTTAAAGACACAGGAAGGACCTTCCTGAATATAGTCCCAGGGGCACAACAGATAGGGTAGAGTCTCAACAAATGGGACTATGACAAAATAAAAAGTTTTGGCACAGCTAAAGACATAGCCACCAATCTAGAAAGACAGCCAATCATATGGGAAAGGATATTCACCAGCACAACAACAGACAGACGCCTAATATCCCTCATCTACTGAGTACACAAAAAACTAACCCCCTCCAAACCCAGTAAACCAATTATTAAATGGGAAAAGGAGCTAAAGAGAGACTGCACAGGAGAAGAGATAAAAATGGCAAAGAAACATAAGAGGAAATGTTCAACATCCCAGGCAGTAAAGGAAATGCAAATAAAAACAACCCTGAGATACCATGTCACTCCAGTTAGAATGGCCTATACTCTGAACTCAGCCAACAACAAATGCTGGAGGGCATGCGGGGAAAGAGGAACCCTTCTCCACTGTTGGTGGGAGGGCAATTTAGTACAACCACTTTGAAGAACAGTATGGAGGTTCCTCAAAAAGCTCAACATAGACATGCCCTATGACCCAGCCATACCACTCCTAGGCATCTATCGTGAACAACAGGTCTCAGGATATCAAAAAGACATCTGCACATCCATGTTTATCACTGCACAATTCACAATAGCCAAAATATGGAAACAACCCAGATGGCCCACTATAGATGGATGGATACAAAAAATGTGGTACCTATACACAATGGAATACTACATAGCAAATAGAAATGATAAGATATTGCTATTCGCAGGGAAATGGTCAGAACTTCAACAAATAATGTTGAGCGAGACAAGCCTAGAACACAGAGAACAAAGGGGCATGGTCTCCTTGATATATGACTGTTAGAGTGTGTGTGTGGGGAGGAGGGGGAAGACAGTGGAGACCAGGTCTGCAAAACAAAAAACTTCTTTTCAAATTGTATTTCCACAGGTTTCCATCATCGGCCTTACATAGTGTATCTAAAACCAAACAACTACTACACATAGAAAGGTTTAGAATAGACCTATCAGTGGATCACAAAGGCTCAACAGCTATGTACATATGATCATATAAGATGAGGATAGGCAAAAACAACTCCAAGAGAAGAACCCAGGAGGATTCTATTGTTGACATTACATTTAAAGTTCTAGGTGAATTTCCTTTGACCTATGCCACGTGGTTACTGTATATGATTTCGGTACACTGGGTATTGTATATATGCCTACCTGATCTAGGGAAGGAAAAGAAAAACGAGGGTGTAAGATATCACAAGAAATGTATTCACTGCCTCGTTATGTAACTGTGCACCTTTTGCACAACACCTTGTCAACACAATTTAATTAATAAAATAACTAACTAAATAAAGTAAAAACATTTTGTAACAAAATAGGGAAGAAAGGGTACATGTAGGAAGAACCAAGTTTATACTAACTAAGGGACTGTATTCAAAATCTATTCTCTACACAAGTTTCATCTTCATTTGAGATTGAAGTTGTCAGAGGGGAGTGGTTTCTTTGTGATGACTCTGGCTTAGAACACACTGTCATGTAAGTATTCACAGAAAACCCATGTAAGCTGGGAAGCAACGCAAGTGTTGGTAGTTTCTTTGTTTTAATCAGTTCAGGAGTTCTTAGACTGTTACCCAGCAGTAGCATCTGCAGTGAGATGTGTCCTATCTGAAAGAATCAATGATGCACCTTCTTGTGGTTGTACCTACACCATCTCTGTAATCTTATCTGAGTATATTGGAAACCGTGTATACTGGTATTGGAACTAGGAAATTGAAAGGGAATACCAAAATTGAAAGACACAGGGTAAAAAAAAGACAAACAACTACAAAAGCAATACTTGCAAAACTGTTTGGTGTAAGTGAACTGAACACCTCAGGGAGGGAAAGGGAAAGGGGAGGGGGGAGGGGGGTATGAGAGACAAGGTAATAAACAGTAATGTATCCCATGCCTAATGTATGAAACTGTAACCTCTCTGTACATCAGTTTGATAATAAAAATTTGAAAAAAAAGAATCTATGATCATTGTGGGTCGTATATGAAAATTATATCAAGTCATCTGAAAATAAAGTCAATGGAATTACTCTGTAGACTTCAGTACCTAAAAGAATGACCACATAAAGCAGTCCATTCAATAAAGTAGGAACAATGGAAAGGAGATAATATTTCTCAAGTATCAGACACTATGGTAAGGGATTTACATGTTATATCTTGTTTAATCCTCACAGTAACCCTACTGAGTGGATATTACTATCTTTGTGTTTAAGAAGAAGGTGAGAACTTAATTAAAGGCATGCAGTGAGGAAAAAAGAATAATCACTTAGTAAGAAATACTTTCAAATTCAAGCCAAACTAAAATTGCATTTCAAATGTATTATTGTGTATTATAATCATATAATGTATTATGATCATATTTCCCTCCTAAGAACTCCAATCAATAATTATCAAGAATCATGGAAGAATTATAAGCACTAGAATTACAAACCAATATCCAGACTTAATAATTTTACTTTAAAAAATTACATGCAAATTTCCAAATAGCATAGAAATTAAATGACATCATACAGATAAACTTTCTAAGCCATGTTTTAAGGCTTTTCCAATTTGAAATACATCCCAGTGAGTAGTTTTGGAAATATCAAACAAATCATCACATTGCCGATTTTACCACTAGGTTTCCAGTTTCCAGCAGCAAGGAACAGATAGGCCTGTCCTACAGAATGCCCATTTTACCGTCCGGTTTTCAGTGTCCAGCAGCAAGGAACAGACACATAGGCCTATCCTACAGAACGCCCATTTTACTCTCAGGTTTCCAGTGTCCAGTAGCAAGGAACAGAGAGATAGGCTTGTCCTAAAGAATGGGTATATACACATCTGAGTCCTTCGGGCTCCATCAACTACCTTTGTGACAGCTTAGTCTTTTTCTACAATGTGTGCACTTGCCCCTGGGGCCTGCCTCACCATGCATGGACCAGCTAAGCTGCACATTTGCCAGTTCACCCCTCAACCCCGAAGATAGGCACACGAGCACATCCTAAGTTTTCCTGTCCTTTCCTCTTTATCTCTGACTGAGAAGCCCGAAGCAGTTCTTTAAGAGTCATACAAATTAATATCGAAATTTCTGACATTTAGCCTCAAATTAATAAACAGGCCAGGGGAAAAAATTTGAAATTCCCAATGCCTTGTGCTAAGCCAGATGTTGGGGATCATTATGGCCTGGGAAAGACTGCCCTTCCACCAGCCTTGGGACAATAGAAGTCCCTCCCATCCTCTGGCCTCCACCCCTTGGGAGGTGAACACGTGCGTGCCACCATGATGGGGTTGTCCCGCCCACAAAGGGAAGTTTCGTGATGTCACTTGATGAACGTGACCCCTAGCCTATGACTGACCCTTTGGCCAGCCCCCTTTCTTTCCCGCCATTACTTCTATTTAAGTGCCCTTCCATATTAAAGTCTTTGAGATGCATTCCACCACTGCAGCGTGTCCCTGATGCCTTCCTTTTCGCCTCTGCCCTCGGTAACATGTGGGGGGGGACTGGGGGGAGGGGAAGCTTCAGCAACCCGTCCTCAACTTAGCGCTTGCCCATGTGAGCACGCCTTTGGCCTTCCACTGGTGGAGGGCCAGGCTGAGTGCTCTTTCATAGAGTTTGTGGTTACCATTCTCCCCATGGGGGGAGAAAGGGGGTGTCCAGAACCCCAACATAAATGGCGCCCAGACAGGGTGCCAAATCGTACGGCCGAGAAGTTCGGGGTACAGTATCCCCACAGATTTTGCTAAGTAGGGTTTTAGAGGAGGGTCCTGCCCATCCAGATGGGGCAGAAGCATGGAGACAAGACAGGCTCGCGGGACGCGGTGCCAGAGAGTTGCCCCGCCGTGGCGATTTGGCGCCAGGCCGCGGAGGGAGCGGGGCGCGCTTCCCGCGGAAACATGTCAGTGGAGCAGTGGGGCTGGAGCAAGAGGAATGCGACCCCGGGCTGGGGTCGGTTAGTTCTGCTCTGCGCGCCCCGGGCCAGACGGCGGTCCCGGCACCCGCAGTGGCGCTTGAGAAGCAGTGGGTGGCCGAGCGCCGGAGCGGTTTGGCTTGGGCGGGCTGAGCTGAGTACACTGGGCTCTGCGCGGCCCGGGTTCGCGAGCTGCGTGCGCTGGGGCTTGCGTGGCCCCGGGCGGCACCAGGCGTCTTTTGCGGTAGCATTTGGGCAGCCGAGTGTGGCGGGCCGAGCACGGCGTGGCGGCAGCGCGGTTCCGCCATGTGGGAAGCTGTGGCATGGCAGCGGCAGAGCTGCGGATAGAGTTTAAAAAAAAAAAAAAAAGGCGTGGCGTGCAGTTTAGAACATGGGACGGTGTCCCAGTTGGGGTGCGTGGGCGGCAGCAGCGGCGGCAGCAGCCCCGGAGTGGCTGGACCTGCTGCAGCCCGGCAAACTGCTTTATGCCCGCCGATGGTCGTTAAGCTCAGAAATTCGGGTGAGTTGGTTGAATCCTGATTTCTCTGACTTAACACACACGTGGAGCACAATGGGGCACGCCATATTGGAGGCGGGGCCCCACCCATTCCCCCCAGGTGAGGGGCGTGCCAGGCTCGCCTGGGCTGGGCGATTGCGCTGCAGCTGAGAGAGGCAAGCACCCCACTGTGCTTGCCTGCACGTTTTCTCTCTGTGTCAGACTTACAGCTGCAGACGGGGTTGGAGCCAAACAAAGAGTTTTGATACAGCAATAGGTAATTTGATTGAACTTCCATGTTTACCAGTTCAAAGATATAAAATCAACTGGAGTTTTTCTAGATGGATAAAAGGGTTTGCTTGTCCACTGTGATTTAAAAATTGTCATGTTGGGAGTGTGTAATTAACAGGTTTCCCTTTTGTTTTTTATTCAACCACGTGGTTCTATTATGGGCAAATTAATATCATTTGCCGCTGGAATTCCAGAAAATTTAAATGGCCAATCAAAGCAATTTTAAAGAGCGCTCAGGTATTTTTGTGTGTGTGTGTGTGTGCGCGCGCACGTGTGGTTGTTGGTAAGATTTAAAAGCATAACAATAGGTTTCCATCCCAATATTCGATACAGATAAAGGTGCCTATAAAAATTTCCATAAGGTTCAAATATGCAACATGTGGTAAAAGTACACCAGTATGTTATTTTATATTCAGTGTGTTTCCATAAGGTTCAAATATGCAGCATGTGGTAAAAGCACAATGGTATAAAATCAGCATGTTATTTTATACTCAGTGTGTTAAAAGTTAAGTGTGCATGTAGCCTTAACAACTCTTTGGCATAAATTAAGATTTTACCTTCCCATTTTCTCTCCTGTGTTCTCATAAACTCTCAAGATCAAGAAATTGAGATTGCTTCATACAAATGTGACTATTAACCTCAACTTTCCTGACCCAGGATTAATATATTGTTTTATAGGATACAGGTGGACAGATGTGCTAGCCGCATGGATGGGCAGCAGCTCCTGGACATGGGAAGCTGCCACCACATTCTGTTCCCAAACTGCCTTGTTTCACTACTAATGATTCTTTGCTCTCTCTCCCATTGGAAGCTGCTCGAATGATTTATGAGCCTTGAGTAGGATGTGAATAGTTCCATCTTAACAGTTACTCCAGGTTAAATCACCATAGTTATGTTAGTGGTCACAGCTAGCCAGGTAAAATTTTGGGATTAAGAAAGTCTTAAAATTTTGTGATTAAGAAAGTCTTTTCACCCTGCTTAAACCAGAAGGGCATCGATATACCAGAGCCAGAAGTGCTGAAAAATTTTGAACACCCTAACCAATCTATATAGAAATTTTGCAGGCAACCCAGAGCAAGATGTGAGCAAGAGATACCACTACAGCCTTGCCTCGAGTTCCCCATCGCATGGCATGGAACTTGCCAAATTCCATGAGGGACGCAGCCACTTCCGAGACTGAGGATTCCACAATGCTTTAACCCTTTGCCCTTGGTTGTCATTTATCTGTGTTCTCTTTCACTTGCCAGTGGGATTCAACGGCGTGATTCAAGTTGATGGCATGTAAATCTCATGTTCTCTAAGTGTTATAGCCAAACCTTCACAAGCAGTTTTTGGTCAGTTCTCAACGACTTACAAATGGATTATCTCTGTTGTGTTTTTTCCTTGTTGCTCAATTGGGAATAAAAAGGGATTGTAGGACTATGACTCCCTGGATAGTTCAAAGCCAGCCCGGGCAAAAGGAAAAAATCTCTCCAAAATCCCACCTCCCAGTTAAACAGCAAAGAGCCAGATTGAGAGCTCAACCACAGAGAGCGAGCAAAAGGCTGAAGCAGCACCGTGACTCAAGTGGTAGAGCACTAGCCTTGAGCGAAAGTGCTCATGGACAGTGCTCAGGCCCCGAGTTCAAACGCGGATGGAAAAATGCAATTCCAGCCACAAACGTTAAAATTCCTGGGACTTAGCCAGTCCAGGAGACGGAAAGGTGGAGTGGAGTGAGAGGAGAATGGTGCCATATTATCCTAAAGGGAGCTGCCTTGTTTCACCCTTTCAAAATGGATCAGAGCCGGGAAATCGAGAGAGATAATTCCTGTCCATTTTCTTCTTTTCTGCCAGTTGTATATAGGTGTATATATATATTTATTTATTTATTTTGCCTCTGACTGGCTATGCCAAACCAGTTTTCTATCATTAACCACTTCTTTCAGTCGTTTCTCCTTACTCGTTCACTTTACAATTGGGTTTATGCTCCAAAAGGGAACTGTTCCTGGCTTATGCCCAGGGTGTGTTCTATGCCATTCATGCCAACCAGCTCTGAGAACTTGTCGATACTTTGCCTGACCTTTTCAAAAGTGTCTTTTGACAGAATAACATCTCTTGCTGAGATCACCAATGGGGAATTTGCCGTTCACAGTCGTCACCCTAACACAGGCTTGAACCCTGGAGGCACCAACCTTGGAAACTTCTGGGTATGCCCAAAGACTCAGGGGGGGCTGGAGAAAACCATAGCGCTCTCTGGCCCTAGTGACCATACTCATGGTAATGATGGGGACTTTTTGCCAGCTACACCGGACTGCCAGGCTGACCAGGGGCCCTTGATTTACGTCGCCCCCTTGACAGCAGGAAGTAGCTACAGAAGACGAGACCTCCATCCATACTCCCTGCCTGGTGGCCGCCGGTGTCATAATTTTAAAAAACAAAAGGGGGAGGTATTCCCCAGGATTAATTAAGGATTCCCTAGGATTAATTAAGGATTAGTTATGCTTATGTTAATTATCCAGAAAATTTAAATCATCCCGAATCAGTGTGGGATGGAGTACAGTATATGTGTTTTTCCAGATTGGAAAATTAAACCCAGAGCACCCACTCTGGAGAAATGTTTTCTTGTTCTCTCCAGGAAAAGGAGGACCATGTTGGACTTCTGCTCTCCCATGTAAATATGGAAAGTAGGACTGCCTACGGTAGGAGGCAACCAAGCTTCCTTTCCTTGTTTGCTTTCTAGATTCCTTCTTGAGCATCTCATGGCTCATGGAAAGTAGGACTGCCTACGGTAGGAAGCAACCAAGCTTCCTTTCCTTGTTTGCTTTCTAGATTCCTTCTTGAGCGTCTCATGGCTCAATGTTTCCTGGGGCAATACTGCCTACAGCGTCACACAAAGAAACTAAAGGAATTTTGCACCATGCTTCTTCCTTTCCTCTCCCCCTGCTGCTAGACTTGGGGAGTCCCGTTGGAAAGAAAATAGGAGCTGAGGGTATTGACACTCAACCCCAATGTTTTATGAGAGAAATATTTTAAAAAGTAAACGCAAAGGTTTAGCAACTTGGCTTCAATGTTTATATAAAAGAATGTTTCACTAATCACTTATGTTTGAGTTATCAGCTACTGTGAACTGCCGGGAATGCCAGAGTTTCAGCTTCTACCTCACCAGCAAAAGAGGGCACCTTCCTGCACTTGGCAGAAACCAGCTGAGGAATCCGACTTCTGGACCTAGCCAGACGGATGGACTCTTACCTACCCCTCACCCCAGTTTTGTGGAAGGGGCCCCACAGATCTTATGTCAGCATTTGCCTTATGCCCACACATGCCATGTGTTTACAGCATCCCCTGCTTATTGAAAAAAACAAAAAGGGGGAGATGTTGGGGATCATTATGGCCTGGGAAAGACTGCCCTTCCACCAGCCTTGGGACAATAGAAGTCCCTCCCACCTTCTGGCCTCCACCCCTTGGGAGGTGAACACGTGCGTGCCACCATGATGGGGTTGTCCCGCCCACAAAGGGAAGTTTCGTGATGTCACTTGATGAACGTGACCCCTAGCCTATGACTGACCCTTTGGCCAGCCCCCTTTCTTTCCCGCCATTACTTCTATTTAAGTGCCCTTCCATATTAAAGTCTTTGAGACGCATTCCACCACCGCAGCGTGTCCCTGATGCCTTCCTTTTCGCCTCTGCCCTCGGTAACATGTGGGGGGGACTGGGGGGAGAGGAAGCTTCAGCAACCCGTCCTCAACTTAGCGCTTGCCCATGTGAGCACGCCTTTGGCCTTCCACTGGCGGAGGGCCAGGCTGAGTGCTCTTTCATAGAGTTTGTGGTTACCATTCTCCCCGTGGGGGGAGAAAGGGGGTGTCCAGAACCCCAACACCAGATAACTTGATGACAGTGCAAACAGCATACACATTAAGATACCAATATTTTGCAACTGCACATTAAAGACGTTTTTGGATTAAACTACATTTCCTCTTTAAAGCAAAGCAAAAACCCTTTAAAACATTTGGTAGCTCTGAAACCTGATGCCTGTTTTGGAGTTTGTACAGTAACTCAACCATTTTTACATCAGAATGACAATTTTAATCTTGAATTTGTTCACACTCATATGCACACACACACACTCACATACATTCGTTCAAAAGATCCTAAAGCGAGCAAAGTAAATATGTGCCATGCATTGTCCAGTGGCATTTTATTTTTGCCAACCTTGCAAATCACCAAGATTTAAAAGAAAACCTGGTGGAACTTGTTGAAATGAATGAGCTTGGGGGAGATTTCTATTCCAATGGCTCACTGGATTTGCACGGCAGCAGATGCACAGAGACTGCCAGGTTTGGCCTCAGGAACTCAGCTGCAGATGGCAGGTGGTGGCTAGGAAGGCCAGGTTGGGCGCCCCACCACCCTGGGACCAAGTAGAAGGGAGAAGAGGCAAGGGATTCTGGGGCACAGGCCTGCCCCATTCTCGGCGTGCAGCGCTGTGCTTTAGGATGTAGACCTGAGGGGTAACGAATGCCATCCTTGGTTGGGGCACTACTGGGACATAATCATGTGGTCCTGTTACATTGACATTTCTGCCTTGATTGCTTTCCCCCAAGAGTTTGTTGCTACCCAGGTCTCCGAAGCTGCATGGTTCAGGGAATGGGAGACTGGTGAGGACAGCAGGGGGAGGCCCAAGTGCCAATGGACTGTCCAGTAAGCAGCGCTGGGCTCCTTAGCCACGCCCACCACAAAAACAACACCCTGGACTTGAGCAATAGGACACAGTCCTCGAAAACCCCTTAGCACCTTCCAAGCCACTGTGTACTGGGTGCGCTCGCGTGTGCGGGTGTGTGCCCCTGCTTGCCTACATGCGTGTGTTCCTGATGCTGTACAAGAGTGTGCTTCCTAAGCCTAAGTCTGCATATGTGTAAATAGGTATGTGGATGTAGATCCAGGAGGACCCGGCACAGTGTGTTACAGTGAGCATGTGGGGGTGGCGCTGAGGAAGAGAGAGAAAGAGAGAGAGAGAGAGTCGGCTCGCCTGTGAGGAATTTTTTGTTCATGTGCGGTTGCATGAGTGTGTCAGGTATGAGGTTGGACAGAGGGAGTTCAAAGTGTTTACACGTTACTTGTTTTTTGAAGTTCCCGGAAACCAATCATATGGTTAAGGCTCCCTCTTGTGCTGTCCTCCACACAAAGGTCTCCGTACTTGATGCCAAGCTGCCTCTGCTCTTGGAGATCTGCATGACAGTGATGATGCTGCCTATGAATATCATTGCTGGGTGCTAGTGTGCCTTGGTCACGGCAGGGAAGGGTCAGATATCCCTTTCCCTGGTGTCTTAGCAGAGCTTCCTGAAGGAGCCTAAAACATATGGCTGTGAGCTACGGGCACCAGGAATGCCAGCTCCTGCCAATAGCCAGTATAATCCTTGGCTGCCCAATAGCAAGAAGTAGCAGGCAGTGATCTGGGCCAGAGAGGCCAAGGCAAGAGGGCAGACAAGAGGTAAGTGGAAACCTGCCCAGGGAGGAAATGCCCGGATCCGCTGACCTGTTTTTCTTGTATCACCCTTGTGCTGTCAGGAAGACAGATGACATGGAGGGCGAGAGAGGTGGCAGATCCAGACACTGGCCGCTTCCAAGACTGGCAACGGCTGAGGCGGTGGGCAAGCTGTCCCACACGGTTTCAGCCAGGATGTGGGAGGATGGAGCAGGAGGGGAGGTGTAAATTGTATTTACCTAGAACTCTGGCCCAAGCCAGCCCCAGCAGAATGGCCAGGGGTGGGATTTGCGGCTCCAGACCTCCTGTGAACATCAACTATGACACTGTAACACAAGGGCTGGAGGAAGACTCACAGGATGACTTGCGTTGTGCCGGTGTTTCTACCAGAAGAAAGAAGGCATTGTAGCAGGCAGGGTCAAGGCTAAGGCTACAGAATGAAAGTCATGTTTTCTGGCCCATGGGGAACTGAAGTATGCAAATGCTGGGCTGACAGCTACCATTTTATAACAGATGATCTGCTAATCGCATTTTATTAAATACTAAAAAAAGTTGGATGAGTAAAAGCATAAATAATACTCGAAATGAGTACTAACTATAATAAGGGCATCCAAAGTCACAGGAAAACATTTTTTAAGCACAAAAATGGATTCCACGACAGCATTTATTTCAAAATTTCTGTCTTCTCAGAATTAATGTTTTAAACAATGATTCGTATAACTATCAATATTCCAATGGTCTTCAAGTTAATGCATACAAACGTCAAATTTTGTAAGGTTTACAAAGATATGAAATCCAAATTATAAGGTGATATAACTGTGGTAGATATGGAGAACTACAAATTCTAGCAATAAGCAAATAAAGTAAAGGTAAACTCTGGAGACTAAGTTGTTTTTATTTACATAAGGAGTTTTTGACTAGTAAATACCCAATCAATGTAAGAAGAAAAGGTATTCTCATCAGTGATAGTTGAATACTATCCTATCTCAAAACATTCTGGCTTTCTCTGAAATGGTTTTGAGAGGAGTCACTGTTTGGATTTTCCTTCTAAGTGTATAATGATTTAGCTCTAATGATACAAATGACTTAAATTAACATAATTCTGAGTGCATACTTGACTAACAAATCTTAAGATTTTAGATATATTTTAGGATTAAAGTGATTCCCAATTCAATGTTTCTGTCGGACTGAAACTACCATGCTATCTCCTCATTTCTTCTGAGTAGACACTATTAAACTTCTCCATGAGTTTACGTATTTTTTACAAACTTATTAAATCATCAGGGACTCTGTCTTATGGTGTAGGAAGGACAGAAACACAAAACCAAATGAAGCCAAACCTTCAAGAAGTTGACACAAAAAGTACACAAAAGTCAGCCCTGGAAATAAGGGCAGAATAAGGGAAATAAGTGCTATCATTAGAAAGTAACCTAAAGGTTCAGGGGAAGAAGAAATTAGTTTTGGACAGGAAGACCAGTATCTGAACTGGCCTCCAAGAGGCCTGAAGTTAGAAGGCTGTTTGCGTGTTCCATACTAGCGGGAACAAATCACAGAGGGGAAAAAAGAGAAAAGAAAAGAGGGAAATCTGGGAATATGGAAAGGAGCTCCATTGTGAAAGGCTTTTAGTATCAGACCAGGAAGGACTAAAGGAAAAGCAGTCAATTCAGGTTTTTAAGAAGAAAAAAAATGCAATCAAAACCAGCTCAAAAGTAAGAGTTCTCCTCACTGTTCCTCAATAATCAGCTCTTGTCTGTTGAAAACAAAAAGTAGTGTGCCTATGGTCCATACCTGTAATGAACCTACTCAGAATGCTGAGATATGCAGATCACAATTTGAAGCCAGCCTGGGCAGAAAAGCCCATGAGACTCACGTCTAATTAATCATCAGAAAGCAAAAGGGGAGCTGGGGCTCCAATGGCACAGCGCTGGACTTGAACAAAAATGCTCAGCTATAGTGCCCAGGCCCTAGTTCAAACCTCAAGAGCACACACACACACACACTCACACACACACACACACACACACACACACACACACCAGCTCAGAGATTACTAGACATAATAGCCTAAAAGTTGTCATTTGAGCCTAAATAAAGCTTTATACAATGCTGATTGGGAATAACTACAAGGCCTTTAGAAGTAACAAATGCCATTTGTAAGGAAATGGAAGGACTTGGAAAAAATTATACTAAATGAAGTGAGACAGACCCAAAGAAACATGAACACTATGGTCTCCCTTATTGGGAATAATTAGTACAGGTTTAGGCAAGTTATAGCAGAGCATCACAAGGCCCAATTGCTATACCCTTATGAACACATAAGATGATGCTAAGTGAAATGAACTCCATGTTATGGAGACAATTGTTATATCACAGTTGTAACTACTTTCAATGTCCCATGTGTATCTGTAGCTTCTACTATTGATGATGTTCTTGTATCACCTTCCTGTGGTTGTACCTACACTATCTCTGTAATTTATCTGAGTATATTGGAAACCGTGTATACTGGTATTGGAACTAGGAAATTGAAAGGGAATACCAAAATTGTGAGACACAGGGTAAAAAAAAGACAAACAAATACAAAAGCAATACGTGCAAAAATGCTTGGTGTAAGTGAACTGAACAACTCAGGGGGGGAAAGGGTAAGGGGGAGAGTGGAGTGGGGTTTGAGGAACAAGGTAACAAACAGTACAACAAATGTATCCAATGCCTAATGTATGAAACTGTAACCTCTGTACATCAGTTTAATAATAAAAATTTAAAAAAAAAAAAGAAAGGAATTACGTCACAAGGATACTAAAAATATATAAGTAACAAATGTAAGACTTATAGAAAAGCATGAACTGGATGACAGCAAGACAGAAAATAAAACAGTAGGCGGCTATCAGGAGGAATAGAATGAGCCAATAGATTCAGTCTTGGAGGTACGATGTAGAAGGTGACACTAACACATTTTATTTGGGATGACCACCCTGTAACTACAACTCAAAACCCCAGAGGTGAAAGTCAACACAGAAGTTTCTTCCAAACAGAGGACAACGTCAATATCAAGACATTAAAAAAAGAGAGAGAAAGAGAGAGAGAGAGAGAGATCCAGTAAAATTCATGGGGGCTGTTCTTGCCAGCCCAAGGAAGAAAGGATTCTGAGGGGAAGAGACCAGCGAAAAAGAAGACAATCAAGAAAAATGTCATAAAAGAGAATGTAAGTTTGAGCAAGGAAGAACACTCAGAGAGACAAATGCTAGAGAGAGGGGAAACACCTGAGAAAGCACTTACGGTCTTCCTGTCAAAATCATCTTCCCCTTTCACACATCCTACAGAATTGTTAAAACGATGACTGGTCTAGTCCTTGGCTAAGGTAGTTTGAAGTTTTTTAACCTATACCAACCTTGGTCTATTGATGACATGGGTCATGAATATCTGGGTCCTATGTGAAGGTTAAAATCTCATTGCTACCCAGGCTGTAAGCATGTAATCTATAATGGCACTGGACTCGGCTCTCCACTCCACTTCCCTCCATGGATACAGCTCTTCAGAACTATTTGACACAAATTACCTATCTTCAGAACTGGCTTGAAACTAAGCTTCCATCCATCTCTACCCGTTTAATACAATCAAGCCAAGCCACTACACAAATTGCCTCCCAGCAGCCCCTCCTCTCCTCTCATTCCCTGCACGGGATCATCTGTTGGTCAGACATCAATCCTACTCTCTGGTGAACAGCTGACTCTGTTAGGGGTCGGTAGAAGGACCACCCAGCAGCTGCACCATGTTTTAGAGACAAAGCATGGTGGCCAATGTTTATGAGAATTGGAATACGGGGAAGCAAAGCAGTTAAAGCCCTTGGTAAGTGAAGAAACATTGTGCAAGTTAGCTCTTGGGAAAATGTTCTCCAGTGACTTCTCTGACATCATTCACAAGGCAGACAAGCAGGCAGTAACAGTCAACTTGCAGATTATGCACTTAATCCTCATGCATTTATTTTTATTTTTTTATTTTTTATTTTTTGGCCTGTCCTGGGCCTTGGACTCAGGGCCTGAGCACTGTCCCTGGCTTCTTCCCGCTCAAGGCTAGCACTCTGCCACTTGAGCCACAGCACCGCTTCTGGCCGTTTTCTGCATATGTGGTGCTGGGGAATCGAACCTAGGGCCTTGTGTATCCGAGGCAGGCACTCATGCCACTAGGCTATAGCCCCAGCCCCCCTCATGCATTTATTGACACTCTACTTGGTGCGAGACATTGTGTAAAGACTAGATCATTTACCCACTTTAATTCAGAGGCATGACTGAAACCCTCAAAGACTCTCTTGTTCAAATCTAGTTTGGCTTTAAGATCAGAGATCAAATGCCAGCACCTCCAGACAGATATCCATGAACCTTTCTCAGGCAACAGTAACAACTCTTTTCTCCCAAGTCTCATAGAATGCTGTTCATGGACTTCTTTTATGAAACACAATGATCCTCATACATTGTAATTCTTTACATGTGCTCTCTCCTAATAAACTTTCTCTCTCTATATGCACATATACATATGTGTCTATATATATGTGTGTATACATATGCGTATATATGTATATATACATACGTATATATGCATATATATAACTGAAATCCAAGATTCATGTCGTGATAATACCCCATTATCTTCCCACATCCCAAAGCATAATGCATCTCCTTTGATAATGAGTGCGTTCATGAGCTAGACTTTGTCCACCAAAGGCTCGATACATATTAGAAGTTTGATTATATAAAGGCAATAATCTTATTCTCTGCAATTAAAAGTCAATCTTAACATCTAAAAATAGGGAAAATAAAACTGTAAATAAGTGCAACATAGCAAATTATCCTAATTCCAATGTTAACACTCTATGTGGTACAATTTGATCAAGATGAGATTCAACTTCACCTTTCATCTTTCTATCTAATAGAGTTTTCTAAAAAGAAACCAATACATTAAATTACAAAATTTATAACTTAAGTGTTTCAAGTGAACTGTTTTGAAATACTTTAGTATATGAATTATTCTTAAATCTTACGGGTTCATTAAAATGGCTCCAATGAGTATCCGATTCTCATCTATCAACAAAGTTATTTGTGAGCAAGGAAACTGGGTTACTGTGTGTTTTTCATAGTTTGGAATAGCTAAAATTCACATACCTTTCTAATTTACCATCATTTGGTTCAAATGGTCTAATTTACCAAAAGAAAATCTTGATTCTTTTTGAGAAAATACTGAGGCTACATGGGCTAAATAAATAGGAAAAAGGACCCTAAGCCTTTTTGATTTCAGGAGATGAGTATCTAGTAAGAAGAGTAATGGGTTAGTGTTTAGAATTCTAGGTCGATGCTTAGATGAATGAGCTCTTCGTTGTCAGTAAGTAGTTGGCTTTGTCATTTTTTTTTGGTGCCAGTTTTGGGACTTGAACCCAGGATTCTGGGTGCTGCCCCTGAGCTTTTATGCTCAAGGCTACTATTCTACCATTTGAGCCAGAGCTCAGCTTCTGGCTTCTTAGTGGTTAATTGCAGATAAGGGTCTCACAGACTTTCCTGTCCACACTGACTTTGATCCACAATGGTCAGAACTTAGCCTCCAGAGCAGCTAAGAATATGGGCACCTAGGTGTCTAGTACCCGGTTACTGGTTCTCTTGCCTTTAAACTAGATATGAGAACTTTAAAAGCTTGAAAAATGAAATTAAGTCAGAAGTAAGGAAATGGAAAAACCTCCCATGCTCCTGGATTGGGAGGATTAATATAATCAAAATGGCAATATTGCCAAAGGCTATCTACAAATTCAATGCAATACCCATTAATATACCACCACCATTTTTTAATGAAATAGAGGAAGCAATCCAGAAATTCAAATGGAACAATAAAAGACCTAGAATAGCAAAAACAATCCTAGGCAGAAAGAACAGTGCTGGAGGAATAACAATACCCAACTTCAAGCTGTATTATAAAGCTATAGTAATAAAAACAGCTTGGTATGGGCACCAGAACAGGCCTGAAGACCAATGGAACAGAATTGAAGACCCAGAAATGAACCCACAGAACTATGCCTACTTAATCTTTGATAAAGGAGCTAAAACAATAGTATGGAAGAAAGATATCCTCTTTAACAAGTGGTGCTGGCAAAACTGGCTCAACACATGCAACAAACTGAAACTAGATCCTTATATGTCACCCGGCACCCAAATCAATTCCAAATGGATTAAAGACTTCGAAATCATAACAGACACCCTGAAAACACTAAAGGAAGGAGTAGGAGAAATACTTGGGCTCCTTGGCACAGGACGGAACTTCCTTAACAAAGACACAGAAACGCTACAAATCAAAGAAAGGTTGGACAAATGGGACTGCACCAAACTGCAGAGCTTCTGCACGACAAGTGACATAGCTCACAAGATTAACAGAAAGCCCACAGACTGGGAGAAGATCTTTACTGGACATTCAACAGACAAAGTCCTCATATCTAGAATATATGCAGAACTAAAAAATTACCTTCTTTCAAAACAAAACCGCAAAGAACCAATAGCCCCCTCATCAAGTGGGCTAAAGACTTACAAAGAGACTTCTCTGATGAGGAAATGAAAATGGCCAAGAGACATATGAAAAAATGCCCTACATCACTGGCCATGAAAGAAATGCATATCAAAACAACACTGAGATTCCATCTCACCCAGTAAGAATGTCCTATATAAAGAAAACTAACAATAACAATTGCTGGAGGGGATGTGGCCAAAAGGGAACCCTAATCCATTGTTGGTGGGAATGTAAACTGGTTCAGACACTCTGGCAAGCAGTATGGAGATTCCTCAGAAGGCTAAATATAGAACTCCCCTATGACCCAGCAGCCCCACTTTTGGGTATCTATCCAAAAGACCACAAACAAAATCACAGTAATGCCACCAGCACAATAATGTTCATCGCAGCACAATTTGTCATAGCATGAATCTGGAGCCACGCCAGATGCCCCTCAGTAGACGAATGAATCAGGAAAATATGGTACATATATACAATGGAATTTTATATTTCTATCTGAAAGAATGACATTGTCCCATTTGTAAGGAAATGGAAGGTCTTGGAAAAAATTATACTAAGTGAAGTGAGCCAGACCCAAAGAAACATGGACTCTATGGTCTCCCTTATTGGGAATAATTAGTACAGGTTTAGTCCTGTCATAGCAGAGCATCACAAGGCTCAATAGCTATACCCTTATGAACACATAGATGATGCTAAGTGAAATGAACTCCATGTTATGGAAACAATTGTTATATCACAGTTGTAACTACTTTCAATATCCCATATGTATCTGTAGATTCTATTATTGATGATGTTCTTGTATCACCTTCCTGTGGTTGTACCTACACTATCTCTGTAATCTTATCTGAGTATATTGGAAACCGTGTATACCAAAATTGAATAGGGAATACCAAAATTGAAAGACACAGGGTAAAAAAAGACAAACAAATACAAAAGTAATACTTGCCAAAATGTTTGGTGTAAGTGAACTGAACACCTCAGGGGGCGAAAGGGAAAGGGGGAGGAGGGAGGGGGGAATGAGGGACGAGGTAACAAACAGTACAACAAATGTATCCAATGCCTAATGTATGAAACTGTAACCTCTCTGTACATCAGTTTGATAATAAAAATTGAAAAAAAATAAAATTAGATATCTCTCAAAAGGTTTTTAATGAGATGCCATCAGTATGACACAGTCAGAATAAGGTTGAATTAAGTATCTCAGTACCTGTGGCCAACTTAAATTGACACATAAACCAATTAACTACCACAAATCTGCTCATATTTATCAATATACATCATCTTACATTATACCCAATCTCTCAATACTGACAGAAACAAGCATCCTTGTATCATAATTCATACATATATAACCAGACAAACTAGCCTTTCTCCAGAAGGAACACACCAGTACATGGGCAATGTTTATACTTCACAAGATCCAATCATTTAAGTGCAATAATAGGATGTACCAGGCAAGGCACTGGTGGCTCCCACTTGTAATCCTAACTATTCAGGAGGCTGAGATCTGAAGATCAAAGTTTAAAGTCAGCCCAGGAAGAAAAATCCATTGAGATGCTCATCTCCAATTAATCACTGGAAATCCACAAGTGGAGCTCAAAGTGGTAGAGTGCTAGTCTTAAGGAGAAAAGCTCAGGGGCAGGCTCTCAGGCTGAGTTCAAGCCCCATGACCAACCGAATTAAAAAAAAAAAAAAGCAAGTGATGTCAAATTAACAACACTTAACACTACGATACCTCTTAGGTTACATAACAAGCAACTTAAGGAGAACACTGGCTTAGTATATTTACATATGTGCACAGAAAACTCCTAAATACACAAATACAATCATAAGTAAATAAAGAAGACATAGTCCTGACAATTATTTCTACAGTTGCCCATGTGGTCACCTGTGGTTACTTATAATTACTTTCTCTCTCTACTTATTCTGTTTTCCCTTTGTCTCACCAAACTACTTATGGTTTTATACTGGGCCAGGTAATACAAACCTTCATTCTTAAAGGGTCTGTACAACTGATAGTCCATTAGATATGGTAACTGTAATAGTTTTCCATCGGGGTGGGAATGTGACTTAGTGGTAGAGTGCTTGCCTAGCATGCATGAAACCCTGGGTTCGATTCCTCAGCACCACATATATAGAAAAAGCCAGAAGTGTATCTGTGGCTCAAGTGGCAGAGTGCTAGCCTTGAGCAAAAAGAAGCCAGGGACAGTGTTCAGGCCCTGAGTCCAAGCCCTAGGACTGGCAAAAAAAAAAAAAAAAAAAAGTTTTCCATCGACCCTAATCACAGAACACGTTAATACCAAAAGGCACCTTCGGGGATCTTCTAGGACCCAGACACTAGGAAGTAGCTATCCGATACCCCCTGATTGCAAACAGATCCATCCCCCCAGCCAGCACAGTAGCTTCCTTCTTTGCTTGTCCATTCAGAGGCATGAGAAAGCCACAGCGTCCAGGGAGCAGAATTCACTTCCAGTTCAATGGAACCATTGTGTCTCCCGATTGAAACATTCCTTCCTTTAGGACAAAGGCCTCTAGGTCAGCACAAAGTAAGATCATAGGAACAGGAAACAAAAATTTTGTTAATGGGTCACTAAGAGTAATCGTGGGTGGTGTCACTACCATGTTCACCATATGATTCTTCAATCCATTGATTCTAATTTCAGAGAAAAATCCCACCTATTCAATTCACAGTATCACAGTCTCCTGGGGAAGCTTGGTAGGCTTGATGGGAGTTATGGCATCATGACAAAGTCTTCCACCACACTGTCCTGCCAGCAGCTGCAGGATGTCATAGCAAACCAGTGAATTCTACCACCATGAGCATTATGTCTATCCTTTGCTGGAAGGTGAGTCCCTTGACCAGAAGCAATGCTATTTGAATACCATGATGGCAGATCAAACATTCTATAAGCCCATGGATGGTAATTTATCACAATCATTGCATGCAAGGAAGGTGTATATATAGGAAATGAGAATTCCAGTAAGAACAAATACTGCTCTATGACAAAAGTGATCCGAAGAAATATATCCACCATCATTAGCTTCAATCACTCTGGAAAACAGTACCCTATCAGCCACCACTACTCATCTCTTTGGTCAGATGACTGGGCAATCAGCAATGGCCATAGCTGGGTCAGCATGGCGAGTCAGTCATGCTTTCGAAGCCATGCATAGTCCCCACCCAGTGGTTCATGGCCATTTTGCACATGGCTCCATTGTGTAAGAACAGGAGTGGCATGGGAAAAGGATGATTTCTAGCCACAAAAAGGAGCAATCTTTTCACTTAATTACAAACATCATCCTCCACTCAGGTTATCTTTTGGTATTGTGCCCACTCAGCAAGTTCTACCACCTACCTCATCCCCAATTTCCTTGTGACCAATTTTCCAGTCATGCCTCTTCTAAGTCCCTAACCAGCTAGCCAAACAACTCACACAAGAGCTCATACATCCATAAAGTCACTCAACTGGCCCCTTCTCCCTGTAAGCCAACCAACAGAGACACTGCTCAATGTTCTGCCCACCTAGAGAATTTCCCTTTACCAGCGTCCTTTCAAGATCATCCTAGTATAGAGTCAAAGTGCTACAACTATCTACTCTTACATGGTGCCTGAATATCACACAGAAGGTTCTGTAAAGCAGGCCCCAGTTTCTTCTTCTGTCAGCTGATCACAGGAAACTTACACTAAAGCCACAGGTATGGAATGAGAAGAATAAGAGTGCGACAGGACTTCAGACCATAGGCATTTGGGCTATGTCTTATAACTTACTTGTTCCTCTCTTTACTACTGGGAAGCATGTATATTTTCATCTGAATATTTGAGAGGTATTGAATTTTTGAAATCTGTTTTGAGATTCTATCGTTTTAGATTTTCAGAGGAATGGGAGTAGAAAGAATCATCAAGAATAAAGATTAACAGAGTTTTAATCTCACATCCTATTATTATTTTTCCAATTTCACCAAAACCTCATTTTTTCAGACTAGTGTTCAATTGAAATCCTCTTAATGCTCATGAGGCTTTTGTGGCAACATGGCAAAACGTCTAAGAATTACAAAGACCTAAGTTTGATATTTGCCAATACCATTGCTGAAGTCTTGGCAATTAAATCTCTAGGCCTCCTGTAAATTTGGGTCTTACGCATAAACTCTTAATCTACCTTCTGAGAGTACAGGGTAGATGTTGAGTGTTCTCACCACAAAAATGATAATAATCTGCGATATATATGTTAGCTAGATTTAACCACTCTATGTGTAAAATATGTCGTACTTGATAAGTATGTATCATTTTACCTGTAGATTTTTATAAATATGTCGATTAAAAATGGAGGTTATACTACCTATGAGATACTGAATGGGCTCTAAGAAAATGAGTTCAATCAGGGAAAAGCCTTTTACAGGTAATGTTTATATTTGAACAAGAGCTTAGGATTTTTGTTTTTTTTTCTTTAGAAATTGTATTTAAATATACGGAAAATAGTTATGGATGGCAAAAGGTGCTATTTATCCTGTATTTTTTATTTTTGTAATTTTGTATTCTTTTATTATTTAAAAGGTGATGTACAGAGAGATTACAAGAACATGCCAGGTAATGAGTACATTTCTTTTTAGACAATGTCACCCCTTCCGCAAGCTCTCTCCCTGTGTTTTCTTCCATTCCCCCCACACAAGTTATATAGTTAATTTTCAATATAGTGTCTAGTGAGTATGTCTCTGTTTCTTTCATGGTTTTGAGCATCACAGTTATTGATAGCATGTCTGAACATGCTTCCTGGCTCTCCCATTGCACTCCTTGATCCCAATCATTCTACAACACCACAGTAATCAAGGGGATCTTTCTAAAACATGGCACATCACTTTTCTAGCTAAAATTTTCCAATGTGTTCTTAGAATATTTGAAATTAAGTCTAAACTTTCTACTATGGTTAATAAAACTACACACAACTTCTTTTATGACTCTATATCAGTTTTCTTTTAGGCTAGATAAAGTGTGAAGTACCCTGCACACACACACATACACACACACACACACACACACACACACACACACACACACAACTCCTTTAGTTCTTAAAAGAAAGTTTGAGAAGGTTGGCTGAAAGAGAGAAAAAAGCTGAGGAATTAAGATTAACAAACCTTCCCTAGAGCACCTAATTAGTAAGGCTTGCAACTGCTTCACACCCAGTTTTCAACAATATCTAGCACTTACTACATATCTTCTGCTAGACACTGAATGAATGTCTTTATATAAAGGTAACCACTTAATAGGACATATGCCACATGATGATATTATTATTCTCAAATGGAGAAAAAGCTTGGACTCAAAGAAGTTAAGTAACTGGATTAAGTCACAGAAGTAGGAAATGGCAAGGCTGGAGTTTAAATAAACCCAGGACAGTCCCACTTCATACTGCTAACCCTAAGCATTTCCTCCTCCACATCCTCCTGCTCTTCCTCTTCCTCTTATGCCAGTCCTGGAGCTCAAGCTCATAGCCTGGGAACTGTCCCTGGGCTTATTTTGAAGAGCTTAGGTTTTTTAATACATTTTTAGCAAGTTTACTTAGGCTCATCTACCCTCCCATTGCAAAATGAAAAAGTTCATATTATTCTGTATGAGTCAGTACTTTGCTGAGATAAATTTTTTCAATACCATCTGTTTCATCAAATAAAATTCCTACTCTACATTAAAGATCAGCTATTGTATCATTCATAACATCTGTACAAATACAATTTCGAGATATGTAAGGGGGTTGGAAATTTTTATCTTTCATATATTATGTTCCTACAGCTTGTTTTATGCTGTATTTTGGAGTCCAACTGGAAGATAAATCTTTGCCCCTCTGTCTGAAGTTGTTTCACGTACAACCCGTTTATGATTATAACTCTGTTGTAGTTCCTATCTCTTATATTTTTAGAGTTTTAACTCATTCCATGTTTGAAACCAAAAGACAATCGCTGTGCTATTTGTCTATGAAAGGTGATTGTGCACAGTTTAACATTTGGCAAGCAAACGAGAACCATGACTATTTCTGTTAACATAGGAGGAATCCCCATCAGGGAAGTGACTTCAACTGAAAGGAAATATTTGGATAGGAGGAAGAGGGAAGAAAAGAAAAAGAGCAAATAAAACTTGTCAAGGGACCACTGTGTTGGGAGCCTTTTCTCTAGACTCGGTGCATTGAAAAACTCCATTATGGAGGTATCATTCACATTCACACACGAGCAAAACAGTATCAAAGACTATTATTCCACACCACAGCTAATATGGTGAAGAGGGGAATGGATCCCAGCTGTCTCCTCCATGAAATTGTGCAGCTTTCAGACTGAAGCTAAGTGGACAGCATATCTACTCTGTAGCATAGTGGAGAGGGAAAGAAATGAGTCTCAGATTGGATAGTGAAGAGTGCCAACTTCAGAAAAGAACCACTGAAGGAGGGTGGGGAGAGTGGAGAGATGAGGTGCAACAGTTATCACCAGCACAAAGGAGGAAAGATAATTTCAAAGGAAGGGTACTTGAGAATGGTCAGCATTAGGAAGTTCAATCAATAAAAGAACAGGCTCTCCACCTGCTAATGCAATCACCATTAACCCAAAAAAGCATACAAATCATCATTAATACCTTCTTCTCCCTCACCAATTAGTAGCAGGGTTCAAATGAATTCCCTTCCCAGGCCTTCCTTTCCATCCTTTCTGCCCTCACTCTACTTCAAACTTTTACTCCCCAGCTGAGAAACTTGTAGCCTGGTCTTATGGTTTCTAGTTGGTGCCCTGGATTCACCCAGCTTCTTCTCTTCAAAATAGTTTCATGTGACTCTTCTGTGCAGAGTTCAAAAGGGATTTCCCCCCACACCCCTGTCACAAATCCAGTATTTTTCCAGTCTTTACACTCTCTAGACACCTTTTTACTTTTAAGCCGCTGTCCCATACGACACTAACTAACCCTATGAGCTTTATCTGCTTGACTTGATCAGTGGCTGTGAACTACTTGCTCTCTGACCTTTATTCTATCTGTACCTCAGTTTATCAGCTGCAAACATGGAAATAAATTTTTTTAAGAAAAAATAGTGCTTATCCCCTATAATTAGAGAATAAAACATGCAAAACTCTTGAAATAGTGCCTGACTGCACTATTGAATAAGCACTCAATAAATTTTAGTTATAATTGTATTAACTTTATGATTTTATAATTAACTTTTCAGCTAAATGTCATACAAAAACCCCCAACAACAACAAATAGGACCATGAACAGTGTATTGGTACCACGTAACATTTAGCCTCCACGTTATGCTTTTAGCCACTTTGCCATGATCCCAAAAAACTGCCCAAGTTCTGCCTCTAAAAGGCTCTCCATGTATTCTGAGTATCTACTCTGAAGAGCCTGTCATACTTAAATGACTGATTCCTAAGTATAGTCATTCTAAATCCAATCACTACCCTTTCAGAAGCGTTGTCGCTGAACTCTTTCTGAGAGCAATGGCCTACCAATTTGGAATATTTTTACTTTTTGTGTAATGCTTATTAATTTATTGCTTGTAAATTTTTTTGCCAGTCCTGGGGCTTGAACTCAGGGACCTGGGCACTGTCACTAAGCTTCTTTTGCAGAAGGCTAGCATGCCAACAGTTGAGCCACAGCATCACTTCTGGCTTTTTCTGTTTATGTGGTACTGAAGAATCGAACCCAGGGCTTCGTGCATGCTAGGCAAGCACTATACCACTAAGCCACATTCCCAGCCCTGATTGCTTTGGTAAACTTTTAAACTACTATATTTTCCTATCACTTTTAAGTCTACAAATCACTTTGAAATCCATCTGCTCCTTAGGTTTCATTTCCCTGACTATGATTGCCTGCCCCAGGTGGCAGGAACTGAGATTTTGCTTGTCTATGTAACTCTGCCCTGCCAGGTCACTGCCAGGGAGCAGATTCCTAAACACAGGCGCATGAAGGGCATGGATTGTCCTATGCACACAGCTTCACCGTCACTGAAGAAAGAAACAAACTACTTTTCAAGTAAGAAAAAAAGTCAATTAAGGTTTTTAAGGATCTCACTTTTCCTCCAAGAAATAACTTTCCAACTTTCTAGCAAATCTCTTTTTATTTCAAATACCTGATGCTGCAAACGGTCATCTCTGTCTTGATACATCTTAATGGCTAGCAAAGTGTGGAGAGGGGTAGTTGCCATAGTGACCAAGAGAAATGTCTGTAGACAGACAATTTCTGTCACTGAGACAGAAGAGTATTTCCTGTTCATCCATCTCTAGTTTGATTTAGTATAGTAAAGCTCCAAGGCAAAGTTGATTCATTTCAATTACAGAAGACATTGCTCTGGTTCTGACACCGCAGGAATGGTACCAGTAATGTGTCACCAACACTTGACAATGGCTCAGTCTCAGCAATAGTTTGACAAAAGAAGAATCTCACCACTTGTTGACTGACACCAGTAGAGTCACATCAGTAATCAATAACAGTTCAGTCTCACTCATATTTTTGTGTGCCTTAGGACTGGAGTTAAGATTGCCACAGAAATGAAATCAACTATGAAAGATATTCATTTGTAATTCTAAGTGCTTACATTCACATAAACAATTATTTAACATGTACACAGGCCGGTAGTTACTACCTATTTCCATTATTCATCATTTTCTCTGGCACCTTTCACCACTTAATCCCATTTTTTCCAAAATTAAAATTTAAAGAGGCAACTTCAGTCTGGTTTGGACAATGACACCATTCACTGGGAGACACAGGAGAAGAAGATGGGTCGGGGAGTGAGGTTAAATTCATCCTGAGCCATTCTAGATTTATAATGCCCAGCTAGACTTGTGTGCTGTTGGCCAAATTCTTCTAAAAAGCTATCCCATTAAGCCCAGCACAAGGTCGACTAATGCCTTCTGGCTTCTGTGAGTCTGAGGTTCGTATCTCTGATATTAGATAATCCATTTCACTGGATGCTACAGAGACCATTCTTTTGCAGAGGAAAACGAGTATTTTCCAACTTCAAAATAGACTTGCTAAAAGGTAGATTTCTAATTTCTAGTTAGGCGATTTATAATGTCTTCTTGTAATAAGGCATATGTGAAGTAGGTTCAGATCCAGGTCTATGGATCATGCTCTTGTTCAAACACACTTGATATTTACAATTTCAACCATGTCACCAAGATGGGGGGAAAATCATGGTTTAGTATGCTGAGCAAAGTTGACTCACTGATCATCCCAGGATTTAATCAGAAAATGCTCAAGATTTCAAGGCAAATATGAGCTGTAGCTGCTCATCTCTCCTAGTTCTAATCTATTACCCTATTTGGTACCATTAGAGAACCGGAGCAGAGCATTCAACACAACCTAACATGTCAGACTAGACAACTTGTATGCAATAAAAAAGGCCAAAGGCAGATTTAAACATCAAATGACCCCATTTTCTTCAAACACATTGACACTGATTTCTCTTTAGTCTTTTTCAACAATGATATTGTCTTTATACGTGTTTATTACAATAAATTCATACCAAATCAATAAATTCTTACACTTGCATGAGATTTTTGTTTTTGTTTGTCCTGGGACTTGAACTCTGGGCACTGTCCCAAGCAACTTTTGCTCAAGGCTGGCATTCTACCACATGAGCCACAGTGCCATTTCCAGATTTTTCTGAGTAGTTTATTGGAGATAAGAGTCTCATAAGCTTTCTTGCCCCAAGTAGCTTCAAACTGCAATCCTCAGATCTCACCCTCCTGAGAAGCTAGGGTTACAGGCATTGATTCCTGGGTCCTACCTTTGCCTATGTTTTTTGCTGTGGTGTATACGTTAAAGAACAGGAAGTTCTAATGTTTCTTACTATCAGTGGAACTATGTTGAAAACTTAGAAATAACTTGAGAATACCAACATTAGGATTCATCGCCATGATGTGGCAAAGGCATGGGAGGTTTAGAAATCTTCACATGTGATAGACAGACTCTTCTGAAGAGACAATGCCCCTATTAAACTTATGGCTTCTAATGTGTAACCTCCAACATCCTAAAAATATCCCAGAGACTTTTATGTTCTTGGTACTAAAGTTTGTAAGGTATGGTGAACAGAGGATGTTGTCCTAATGACCTAGGACTAGATTTCATAACTACATAGATGCCCTCATACTAATTAATATGATCATCTTAACTACCATCTGAAACAGTATTCATTGTTGAGGAGAAAAAAACCACAGGCTATTCTCAGCCACAGAACATGACCAAAAATTGTGGATACACATTTCTTTCTGTATAGCTGAATTGCATGTCATCGTCTGATGAAAACCAACCCAAAATTACAGTTATAATCTAGTTATAATGTCAAGCCAGACTCTGGACAACCTGCTTCTGGAAGTCCTCTCCAGGCTGGTATGGCCCGTGCCTTTGTCAGATTAACTGCATGGCCCACATCTGAGGTCATCCTAAATCTCATGATGGAGAAGAACAAACTCAAATACTCAACTACAACTAGTTTAATTGGCTGTGAACTTCCATAGGGTTTGGGATTATTGTGTTTGGGGGATGAGAATTTTAGGGGATTAACAATATTTGAAAAACACAGTCATTTTTTCCAAATATAATATCAGAAAAAACTCCATTTGGGTTGGCCTAGCATGCTCAAGACCCTGGGTTTGATTCCCAGTGCTGCAAGAAAAGAATAAGAGGGCTGGGGATATGGCCTAGTGGCAAGAGTGCTTGCCTCGTGTACATGAGGCCCTGGGTTCGATTCCTCAGCACCACATATACAGAAAATGGCCAGAAGTGGCGCTGTGGCTCAAGTGGCAGAGTGCTAGCCTTGAGCAGGAAGAAGCCAGGGACAGTGCTCAGGCCCTGAGTTCATGGCCTAGGACTGGCCAAAAAAAAAGAAAAGAAAAGAAAAAGAAGAAAGGGGAGAGAAGAGGGGGGAGAGAAGGTAACAGAAGAGGGGCAAGGGGAAAGAGAGGGAGAGAAAGGGGAAGGGACAAGAGAAGGAGGGGAGAGGAATAGGAAAGGAAGGAAGGGAGAAGGGGATGGGAAGACAAAGGAGAGGTGAAGAGAAGGAGAGAGAAGAGGGGGAAGATGAAACACACTCCCAATTCTTTTGTCACTCAGTGACAAACACAATCAAATTCTCATCCCTATACCTGGGAAAATAAGGAAATGCAATGAAGCTGGGTATTGGGGCACCGGGGCTCACATTTCAGACCCAGTGACTCCAGACTCTGAGACAGAAGAATTGATTGAGCACTTTGCCTTAATACCAGCCAAGGCAACACAGCCAGACCCTGCCTTCCAGTATAATTTCTACTCATTAAAAATGAAGTCTAAAATACAAGTCAAATTAAATCCTCTAGCGACCTTAAAGGTAAGTCGTAGCTAACAAACAAACAACCTATTTCAATTCAGAACAGTAAATGTTCTTTATTCATGTGGATTTGTAAAGATCTAATAATCTGAAGACCACCACAAAATAAGGAAACTAGAGAAAAGCTCAAAAAAAATGTTCACAGTGTTCTTGACCAAACTCAATAAAATCCCATTGTAATTTTCAGCATAAGAAAATGTTTAATTCTTTGCTCTTTTTCTTGAGTCAGCATAACTTCCTGTATCTGCCTTATGGATAGCATTGGATGAGCCAGCCTAAGAGAACTGGAGTCCTGTTCTTACTGTTCATCTGCTGTTTGGATCTAGCCCATTGCGACTTTCCTTATTTCTGACACAAATTCATCAAGATCACTTCTTTAGTAACGGAAAAACTGTACATGGAACAAGAAATTATTTCGGGGAAAAATCTAAAACTTTCAAATGTTGAAATTATTTCACCATAAAATTTGGACTGCATTTAAGTTGTCACACTGATTGAAAATTCACTTCGGAGCATTTTTTTTTCAGAAAAAAAAGCTTTTCTATCTGTAACATATTACAAGGAGAACACGCAACAATGCAGAGGAAATAGCATCAGCATCAAGAGTGACTAAAGATCATCTGCAATAATTTTAGCACTTACCGTTTTCCTTTGATTTCTCTGCAGAGAAAATACTTCATTATACAAAATAACTCTGCTAGAAAAAGAATGTATGCCCACATCCTCATGATTCCTACGTATGTAGTAATACATACATATATATATATTTCATACCGTAAAGTATGGCTGTTGAGGTGGAAAGCAATGTCTAGTATCCAAGAATGCAAAGCGAGCAAAACAAGCCACTGTTATGCATGGACATAGACCACCTCTCCATAACACACAAGATACCTGTTCTGGAATTTCTTCTTGTTAAGTAAGCTGTTTCATTAAAGAATAAGAAAAAATAATTTTTTACTGCTTTTCAATTAACCTGTATGAGCTATTTCTCAAAAACTAACAAAATATGCTAGGCACCATTGGCTCATGCTTACACTCCAGCTACTGAGGAGGCTGAGAGCTGAGGGTTGCTGTTTGAAGCCAGCCCTACCAGTAAGACTGTCAGCCTGTTATCACCAAGTAACCAGTCAAAAAAAAAAGCCTCTGAGTAGAGCTGTGGCTCATGTGGTAGAGCACTAATCTTGATTTTAAAAAAGTAAAAATTCAGACCACTCCCAGGCCCTGAATTCAAGCACCCAACAGGCACAACATACTCTAAAATGAAACATGTAAAGATACACGCAAACCTAATTCAATAATTAATGAAACAGAAAAAGACTCAGGGTCCATCATGATACCCTAGTATGAATGAGCAAAGTTGAGTAAATGCTAAACATGGCGTGCTTTCCCTGCTCAGGCGAGGCCAGCCAGGTTTTAGTAAGGTTCCACAATGAATGAGGCCCCACAGGACTCCTGCCCTTACAAGGAGACCATTTTCCACCAGAGTAGGACCTTCCTGGAAGTGACCACCTTCCCCTGAAACCATGTCTATCCTCAGCCGAAGCCTTGGGAGGCAAGTTCCTCTGTTGGAACTTTCTGGAGAATGGAGCCAAGTTCTTTTTCTGGACAGCTCGAGAATTTGAGGATATTTGGATACTTCTCCACTCTGAAGCTTCTTTGCAGTTATCCTACTCATATTTATACCATATGGCACCAATGAGACGCTCAAGTAAACATTCTTTGCACACCATTTTACTAACTCAGTTCTTTAGTATTTATTAAGACTAACATGGGCTGGGCACTGGAAAACCTGTAGCATACAATTCTTTCATTAAAACTTTGACTCTGAAGACCATAATAACATACCTCTTAACTAGCGTCATTCTATGGCAGTGATTATAGACTTAATTCCTTAGATGCTGTATTAGTTCTAGAGAGCTCCATGCAGTATTGCTAATCATCAAGAGGCGCTTCTCTTTCTATTTTTGATGGAGTAGGTAACTTAGGCTGGAAGCACTTAAAGACCTTCCAATCCTAAACTACTCATTAACAGTGGAGCCAGACTTTCCAACAATTCTGATCCTCCAACTGAGTCCTTTCTACTGGCTACACCAATGCTACTAAGTGGGGGGAAATAACCAGCATACTATTTTAGACACATTATGAATATGGCACTATTTATGTTACTGGTATTTACTCCAAAACATTTAAGTGCAAAAATCTTTAAGAACATGGATAAGCAGTGCTGATTTGTAAAAATTTAATGAAGGTCATTAAAAATAATGCTGGCTGCTAGAAAAAATTGGAAGAGAAAATGCCGAGTGTACCAAATCCTACTTTACCTAGCTGAAACTAACTCTTTTGAACGTATTTTCTCTGACCTAAGTGTCTATTCAAGAGAATAGTCTTTCCCTTGCTAAAATAAATTAGGTGAGTGGAGCTCTTGCATTCAGTGATAAAGCACACCCAGGAGACCAACTATGTCTACTTCAACACTGTACTCACCGTAATGTGAAAATCCCACCTACCATTTTGGAATTTTTCTTTGGAGGGCAACATTTACTAAACCTCTGTAGTTAATTATATTAAATAGTACTGTCACATCATATACTATGAACTTTGCAGAAGAGAAATTTGACCAGTGTCTTTCAAGGGAGTACATTTATTTATATATATATATAATTATTTTCAAACCTTCACAACACAGTTACTCTGCATGCTGATTTCCTTTGTATTTCACATTATAAGATCGAACATTGAGAGTCTGGGGGAAAATTATTTAACTTTTACAATATTTGTACTAAATTTAATATTAATAAAATGGGGAAAATCATCTCAAAATTCGAACAACGTTTTAACTGCAAACACTACTTGCAGAAAAAGAGCTCTTCAATTTAGCACCTTTTAAAAGAGATTTTATAAATGATGATACAGTATGTTAAATTAATCCTTCTTTTACTCTCACATTCTCTGCCCTCTCAACCCCTATTATTCAATAGCTTTCACTGAGTTTTGTTTTGCCATCTTCATTCTCAGATGCAATATGTTTCAGTATTGTTCAACCTGTAACATTCTCTACCCACACGTGGTGTACTTTGTACATATCTTTTAAGGATAAGAAAGCTGAGGCAAGTCATGAGGCTAGGAGAGATTGGGAGAATGAAGGAAGGGGATGCATTGTACTCAACTGATATGGTGAATACAACTCCTTTGTACAAAGACTTCAAGATTTAAAAAAAAAAGAATTACAGTATCTCCATTTAACAAAATATAACAGAATGTAAACTTCCGTGTCCTATTATTAAAATAAATTGTTTTACAAGGCCAAATTTGAAGGCAAGAATGACATTTGGAAGTCCTTGAACCCAACCCCATTATCTAATAGATATAGACAATAGAGGTATCAGCTAGAATGAACCAAATCACCTCCTATTGGAACACGAGTTCATTGAGATCTGTTTCCCAACTCTCCATAGAACTCTGATACAAATGTGCTATAGAGGAAGACACAAGGGAGACAGACCAGCTCAGAAACAAACTGCATGTGAATTATGTGGCATTATTAGGAAGAGCAATATAACCAGTACTAGCACAGCTTCTGATCTACCTGGAGGATTTAAGAGAATGCTTATCATTTCAACTTGACGTCTGTGTAGGTCATTAAGGCTGGGTAGCCATTTGACAGGCAGACATGAATGGGGAAAATTCCAGGAAGAAGAGACAGAGACAGGAAAGCTGGAAGAAAACAAGTTTCTAGAAACCAGGAATTCCTATTGCTGAATGCTATAAGTATTAGGAAAATTTTAAAAAGGCTGGGGTCAACTTGGGCTCCTTCCATAAGGCAGTGGAGAAGAGGTATTTAAGCATAAGATCTACATTTTAGAAGTGTCCAAATGTGCAGGGTGCTGGTGGCTCATGCCTGTCTGTCATCCTAGCTACTCAGGAGGCTGAGCTTTGAGGATCATGGTTTAATGCCAATGAGGACAAGAATGTCTCTTAAATCTCTTAAAGAGTCTCATCTCCAGTTAACTACAAAACAAAAAGGAAAACAAACACCTGGATGTGGCAGTGTGGTTCACAGTGACAGAGGACTAGCCTTGAAAAGAAAGGAAGAAGGGCTGGGAATATGGCCTAGGGGTAGAGTGCTTGCCTTGTATACATGAAACCATGGGTTCGGTTCCTCAGCACCACATACATAGAAAAAAGCAAAAAGTGGAGCAATGGCTCAAGTGGTAGTGTGGTAGCCTTGAGCAAAAAAAAAAAACTGCGGGCAACTTTGCTCAGGACATGAGTCCAGGACTGGCAAAGGAACGAAGGAAGGAAGGAAGGAAGGAAGGAAGGAAGGAAGGAAGGAAGGAAGGAAGGAAGGAAGGAAGGAAGGAAGGAAGGAAGGATAAAAGAAAGAGAGTAAGTGAGAGAGAGAGGAAGAGAGTGAATGAACTCAGGGACAGCACCTGCGTTCATGCAACACAAAAATAACAAAAACAAAGAATCAACAAAGTGCTAGTTTTCCAATAAGAGATTAAACATTTGTTAGAAATATATTCCTTACTTATTTTTTAAAAGCCCCTCGCATTTAAATTTTTAAATTTAGCTCAAATGAGCAAAGCATCAGGCAGAACTTCATAGGTCGTATTTAAAAAGATCACATTGGCACTGAACTACATTGAGCTCCTACATCATCAGTATAGAGAAAAGGAGTCTAACCTTACATTTCTTTTTTTTTTCAGAAAATAGAAAATGCTGTCAAGATGATATCCTCTCAAATAATTGTTACTTCTAAATAGGCATAATTAGTTGGTTGAGAGCAGTCATGATTGACCTAGTAGTTTTCAATGTTATCAAAAGTTCTAAAGGCCATCTTTGATCAGCAAACTTTTTTTAGAATAATCCTCACAGCTACCATGTGCCTTATAATTAGAAAGACACCATCACCTCCACTTGGAGTAGCCAGCAGCCTCTCTATGTGTTTTCCTTTTCTTTTTTTGTAATAATTACTTAATTATTGTCAAAGTGATGTACAGATGGGTTACAGTTTCATACATTAGGCTATGTTTTCTTATATGCAAATTATGATTTCAACACTTACCCGATCTAATATTCAGGTTGTTCTAGCAATGAAATGAGATAATTAATGTAAGATCAATTAACAGCAATTTTTAGAAAGCTGAGCTGTATGAAAGCTCACACCTCATTGTTGGATCCTCAGAATTCATAGCATCTAGGACCATACAACTCATTAAATTGTGTTTTACATCATACTTCCTCATATACATATTGGGCCATCTTATTTTTTTAATTGTCATTTCAAGGGTTCTACTCATCTATTTTTTAAAAAAATCCTTATGACCAAAATGTGCCCTCTAATTCTCTAATTCTCTAGGAATAATGTAGTTTGCTGCATACAAATTACTGTCATCACATATTTCTAAGCTGTGTACATTGAACATAACAAAACAGGTTAAAATTAAAACACATGATTTAGGCACCTGGGGCTCATGCCTGTAAACCTGGTTACTCAGCAAGCTGAGATCCAGAGGATCAGGGTTCAAAGCCAGCCCAAGCAGTAAAGTCCAAAAGACTCCATCTCCAATTAACCAGTGAAATGCTGGGCTAGATGTGTAAGTGGCAAAGTAGCAGCTGAGCGGGCATACATGGCAGGATGAAGCCTTGAATTCAAACCTTGTTACTAGAGGTGGTGTGAGAAGAGAGGAGAGAGGAGGAGAGGGGACGGAAGGGGAGGGGAGGGAAGGGGAGAAGAGAGGAGGGGAGGGGAGGAGAAGAGAGGAGAGGAGAGGAGAGGGGACAGGAAGGGAGGGGAGGGAAGGGGAGGAGAGGAGAGGAGAGGAGAGGAGAGGAGAAGAGAAGAGAGAGTGCCCAATACATGGTTTAATAAGATTCTAATAGTTCAGGACTTATTTTTGTAGCTTTAGACTGATTTACAGAAGGAAAAGGCTTTTCACAAGTGAATGAACAATTATAGAAAGCAAATTGCTGTCTTCCACATAATAAACACATATACATATTTCCATGTAATATTTTACATCAACATGACTGTTTTCCTAGAAAATATGTCAAAATACTTGACTTAGGAAAAACAGTCCATCACTTAAAATATTGTAAATTATCTTTCCAATCAGATTTTAAAACAAAAAAAAAATAGCTGCTAAGTGCCAGTGGCTCACACCTGTAATCCTAACTTCTCAGGAGTCTATGAGCTGAGAATCACAGCTCAAAGCCAGCCAGGCAGGAAAGTTTGTGAGACTCATCTCCAAATAACTACCAAAAAAACTGGAAGTGGACCTATGGTTCGAATGGTAGACTACTAGTCTTGAGCACAAAAGTACAAGGACAGCACCCAAGCCCTGAGTTCAAGCCTCAGGACTGGCACAATGAACAATTCATAAATAGACCCAAGATGTTAGAATGGCAATGTGGCTTAGCAGCAGAGTGCTTGCCTAGCATGCATGAAGCCCTGGGTTCCATTCCTCCCCACCACATAAACAGAAAAAGCTGGAAGTAGTGCTGTGGCTCAAATAGTAGAGTGCTAGCCTTGAACAAAAGCATCTCAGGGACAGTGCTAAGGCTTTGATTTCAAGCCTCAGAACTGGCAAAAAAAACCCCACAACATTACATTAAGTATATGTATATAAGCCCCTGGAAATACTACTGGGAAATCATATTATATATATAATCTGAAAATAATTACTAAATGAATTAAGTTAGCGTAATGAATATTTAAGTAGGTCAAGAACCTAAATGCTTGCATACAGTACTTAGAAATTTTCTAAGCACACTCTGCTGTGAATCTGTTTTATAATGTTGTACAGTAATATGGTAATACTATCATAATATTATAGCTGATTAATATTCTCTATGAATTTTTTAGTAAGTGCCACCACAGTAGAGCAGCTAAATAAATATTACCACAAGTAATTGAGACCATGAGTGACAGGTGATTGAACTGCTCTTTGTGTTTAAATTACAAAATGAGTTTTCACACAGAAGGAGAAGGGATGGAATCACGGGAGGGGCCCGGAGAAGTTATCTACCAACTCTTTCCAAGTGACTATGTTAGGAATTATAAACATAGCCAAAAAACAGGAGAGGAAGTAAAAATCAACCTCCCCCCACCATCAAGGCCTTAGGAATCGAGTGCTGCATATTGTGTAATGATTGAGTATTGTGTAATGATCCCCATGGAATAAGCCATGTGCCCTTGGCCCTGAGAAAGGCCCCTGTGAGCTCTTCCCAGGGACCATAATCCTGTCATTCCTTTCAACCCTGACAAGGAACCGGCCTTGAACTGACAGCAAACTGTCACATGGTTGTCATCTCCAACCACGTTTCCTCAGACCTTTCACAGGGTTGAGTTCGAGGTGACCAACCCTATTGTAACAAAAAGATCAGTGTGTCCAGGCCCAAAGCAAGACAGAGATGTGTGATGCCCTTTGTAACATCTGACCACCCAAGAGAAAGACCATGAATGAGGCCAACAACAGAATCCGCAGAGGAACCTGAGGGAATAGAAGCTGACCAGAGACCAGATCTGCCTCTGCTCGCAAACAAGTGGTCTTTATGCCAAAAGTTATTTTTCAAAAAGTCATGATGATTCTGTCTCCTGTATTCTATTAAAAACTTCCAAGAAATACCCATTTTTATTCAATCCCAGGCAAAATTTCACATAGCCTGGAATGTCAAGCTGATCTCCAGAAAGTTTATTTAAAAGGCCAGTCATTCCATTTCCTTACAAATGGAACAAAGTCATTCTTTCTGATAGAGGCATAAAATTCCATTGTGTAAATGTACCACATTTTCCTGATCCATTCATCTATGGAGGGGCATCTGGGTTGGTTCCAGCTTCTCCCTATGACAAATTGTGCTGCGATGAACATTGTTGTGCTGGTGGCATTACTGTGATTTTGTTTGTGGGCTTTTGGATAGATACCCAACAGTGGGGCTGCTGGGTCATAGGGGAGTTCTATATTGAGCCTTCTGAGTAATCTCCATACTGCTTGCCAGAGTGGCTGAACCAGTTTACATTCCCACCAACAATGAAGTAGGGTTCCCTTTTGGCCACATCCCCTCCAACAATTGTTATTATTAGTTTTCTTGATATATGACATTCTTGCTGGGGTAAGTGAAGTGAGCCAGACCCAAAGATACTTGGACTCTATGGCCTCCCTTATTGGGAATAATTAGTACAGGTTTAGGCAAGCCATAGCAGAGCATCACAAGGCCCAATAGCTATACCCTTAGAAACACATAAGATGATGCTAATTGAAATGAACTCCATGTTATGGAAACAAGTGATATATCACAGTTGTAACTACATTCAACGTCCTATGTGTATGTGTAGTTTCTATTATTGATAATGTTTTGTATCACCTTCCTATGTTTGTACCTACACTATCTCTGTAATCTTATCTGAGTATATTGGAAACCGTGTTTACTGGTATTGGAAGTAGAAAATTCAAAGGGAATACCAAATTCGAGAGACACAGGGTAAAAAAAGAGAAATAACTACAAAAGCAATACTTGCAAAACTGTTTGGTGTAAGTGAACTGAACACCTGGGGGGGGGAGGGAAAGGGGGGAAGGGAGGAGGGCATGAGGGACAAGGCAACAAACAGTACAAGAAATGTATCCAATGCCCAACGTATGATACTGTAACCTCTCTGTACGTCAGTTTGATAATAAAAACTTGAGAAAATAAAAAAAAAGGCCAGTCATGCATAAGGGATGTACAGTAACAATGGGCGTAGATGTTGGCCACCCATCAATCTACTAACAAAATGCCAAAAGACTTGTACAGCGCCTTGAGCAAGTAGTCATGGGACTGTTTCCTTTCCCTTCCTTCAACATTTCCTTCAACACACTGGGGAAAATACAGATCCATCTCTTCTTTCCTCCATATACCCTGCTTCTCCACACACCTGCTAACATCGCAATGTCATTATAAGTTCTCACAGATGATCAACTGTCAACAAAATACTTTGCGTGTGCCTAGCACAGGCTTGACACATAATTGGTACTTAAGATTGTACTTATCGTGTGAGTCTTTTTGGAGGGATGGGTGCATTTCTTACACAAGCGGGTTTTATTGAACGTGCTGAGCAAGAAACATCCCATTTTAAAAAGTCAGCAAGATCTCAAAAGACTAGAATAAGCTAAGGAAGGGAACATTCTGGACTTTAGAAGTTGTTTCAAGATGGAAGTTAGTTAAGTGTGGTCTAGGCAAGAACTGATCTCTACTACTAACTGCTGAATTCTATCAAGGATGATGACGCCAGCAAATAAAAGGAAATTATGTGACACAACTATGTGTGTGGTGGAGGACTTCTTATTTTCAATAGAGATTTATTCCCTACTCACTTCCACTCTTGGACCAGAGTTCTGTTTGGTAAGAGAAATGAACTACCATATATTAGCAAACATTGTCAACATTTCCTCAATATGGTGTCTCACCCAAAATTCTTCTTTATCAGGCAGATTTTCTGTTTTCGTGGCTTGCCACCCTCTAGAATGGTCCTTCTTTGCCAATATTTCCTCTAAAACTCAACAAAAATGCCATGTGGATGATTCAAACCTTGCCTTGCACAATAGAACTAACACCTGCCATGCTCCTGGAATGACACTTTGAGCCCAACAATACCCATGGCCTTCATTTTCGTACCTTTCCATTCACCCTTCCGAAAAGGATGCCTGGCGATGTCAAAAGGATGAGAACATCTGTATTCTCAAGTGCCATTACATTCAATTAGACAGGAACTCAAGTATAATATCCTTGATCATCACCCATTCATAGTAATTTAGAGCTTTTCTTTTGAGTCTAAAGTTGCAACAGTCGTTGCAAGATAATCAGCCTGATTGAAAGACAGAAGGCTAAAAAGGGGCAAAACAGAACTGGGAAAGGAGCAATCTTAACCAACTTATTCAGTTTTGAAATTTTTTAATTGACTCTTCTGAAAGAGTTAGCAGCCAATATATATTTGGCCTACAGGTAAATATTAGAACACTATCCCAGGAGAACTTAGGTTTCATATGTCTCCAATGACAAATAAAAAGGCTTGGAAATTATTAACACATAGGTCACAAGAAAATTTCAGCCAGGCATTAGTTGTTCACACCAGTACATTTAGCAATTCACGAGCTTGAGGTCTGATGATCACAGATCAACAGCTAGTCTGAGCAGGAAAGTCTGTGAGACTCTTATGTCCAATTAACCACCACAAAAGCACAAGTGGCACTGTGGCTCAAAGTGATAGAGTACTGGACTTGAACAAAACAGCTCAGAGAGAATCCCAGCCCCGAGTTCAAATCCTATGACTGACAAAAAAAAAAAAAGGACAAAAGAAAATTTCACTCAGTAGTAAACACCTTAGGGTCCTTTCAGAAAACCCAATTCAAACAGCATTTCTACATATCAGCTTCTGATTTCACAGTCCAGCCCATGAATTTTCTGGCCCAGTTATTATTGTATTATTATAGTTACTGTATAACTTGCATGTGAATGTATTTCTCATCTTTGACCATTGAAATATATGCTATTATTTCAATGAGCTTAAGCTGAATCAACATACAAGTTCAGGCCACACTTCTAAAGCACAGTAATAGTTCTTGATCCATATAATTTTAAAGCCCTATAATCTATGAGTACTAGCGCATACACCTGTGTGGCTTTAGAAATGTTCAGTGATTGGATCCTCTCTAGCATTCACATTTCCTAGATGTTGAAATGGAATATTAAAATAAGAAAGTTTTGGCAGCCTCCAAGAAAAAAGGTTGAGTGCCTCAAGCTATTAATTTTTATTGAATTGAGCCCTTTAATTGCTTGGGAAATGTTTTATAGGCTTTTCCTTTGACGGTTCTATTGAAAGATCCATATAACAGCTCCTGTGGTATTTCTGAAGGACCAAGTAAAATATTAAATATATGGGAGATGCATTTATTTTATTTTCTAGTTTTATAACCTTTATCTAAAATTCTTTGTTAGTATATACCAATTGTGTCAAGGGGATACATTGTGATACTTCCATGTATAACATTCATTGCTGAAATTTGTCCTCCATTACTCTTTCATATGTTTCTCAATTTTTATTTTTATTATTTTAATTTACTTTTCTTGTAAAGTACAAAGGGGTTATAGTTATATAGGTCATGTACTGAGTACATTTCTTTTTGAACAAAGTGACCTCTTCCTTCATTTACTACCCCATTCCCTCCCCCCTGCCTCAAACCATCCCCAAGTTATACAGATTAATTTTCAGCACAATGTATCTTATGAGTTTCCCTCCTCCATTTGTTCACATTTTGTTCTACCATTTCTGTACTTCCCTTTACTCTCCCCCAAACAGATAAACTTACATACAAGGCAAAAGCATAGAAATCACAAACAACAACAAAAGGGGAAAAATCATAAATAGTTAAATAAAAAAATCTCTTGTTTCCATTTCTTGAAGTTCACTTCAATAACATCCTTTTGTATTATCATGTGCACATAGGTATTGAGCTTTTGTGATCCTCTCCTAAGAATATCCTTCTTTGGTCTCACTGTTTGAATGTCGAGAATCCTGTATAATATTTCATGTATAAGTGGTATGATTTGTCTTTTACTATCCACTGTGTTTCCTGTAGATTCCTAGGCCCATTCTCATGACTATAAAGGAAGGAGACCATGCAACATATGTTTCTTTGGTCTCGCTCACTTTGATTAATATAATTTTTTTATTATTGTCAAGGTGAAGTACATATGGGGTACAGTTACATACACTGGATAGTGAATACATTTCTTGTCCAACTTGTTACGGACTCCCTCATTTTTTTCCTACCTTTCCTCCTTCCCAATTATACCACCCCAATTTGTACAGTTAATTTCCAACATATTTTCTTGGAAATATTGCTGTTGCATTGGATTGCATTTTACACTTTATCTCACCATTTTTATGCTCCCCTTCCCTTCCCTAATTCAGACAGGCATATATAAAATAACCATGGTACCAGAATCAGCAGTGACTACAGGGGCTAAGTCATAGGGAACATGAACAGAAGAAAAAAGAAAAAAATCACACAGTAGGGTGAAACTAACAACATAATGATAAACCACTTATTTCCATATTTTGGAGACCATTTCTCTTAGCATCATCTTATGTAATCATCTGTATATAGCTATTGAGCTATTGTGATCATCTGCTAGGTCTATCCTAGACATATATAATTATTACCAATAAGGGAGAACATACGGTTTATGTTTCTTTGGGTAGGGCTTTCTTAGTGTAATTTTTTTCTATTTTTTCTAACTATTTCCATTTCCTTATGATTAGAGCAATATCATTCTTTCTGATGAAAGCATAGAATTCCATTGTGTACATATACCACATTTTATTGATCCATTAATTTTCTTGAGGGGCATCTGGGTGATTCTATATCTTGGATATGCTAAACAATGCTGCAATGAACATGTGGTGCTGTTAGCCTTAGTGTGCTTTGGGGTTAATTTGATAAATGCCCAGGGACTGGAATTGCTGGGTCATAGGAAATTTCTATTTTCAGTGTCTTGAGGAACCGTTATACTGCTTTCAGAATAGTTGAACAAATTTACATTCCCACTAACTGTAGAACAGTTCCCTTTGGCCATATCCCCCCACCCCCAGCATTTGTTATTGTCACATTATATTTTTCCCCTTATTTATTGTCAAAGTGATGAACAGGGAGGTTCCAGTTTTGTACAGTAGGACTTGGATACTTTTCTTGTACTGTAGGTTACCTCCATCATTCCCCGCTCCCCCTCCCTCCCCACTCCCCTTCCCCCCTTGTACTGTTTTTTACCTCCATCATTCCCCCCTCCTCCTCCTTTCCACTCCCTCTCCCCCCTTGTACTGCTTGTTATCTCCATCATTCCCCCTCCCACTTCCCCCTCCCCCCTCGTGCTTTTTCTTATCTCCATTATTGCCCCTCCCCCCTGTACTGTTTGTTACCTCCATCATCCCCCTCCCCCTCGGGCTGTTTCTTATTTCATTATTCGCACTCCCACTCCCCCCTTGTACTGTTTGTTACCTCCATCATTCCCCCCTCCCCCACCACCTCTCCCCTTGTACTGTTGTTACCTCCATAATTCCCCCCTCCTGTCCCCACTTGTACTGTTTGTTATGTCCATAATTCCCCCCTCCTCTTCCAGCTCCCCTTGTACTGTTACCTCCATCATTCCCCTCCCCTCCCTCTCCATTCCCTTCTGCTACTGTTTGTTAACTCTATCATTCCCCCATCCCCTCCCCCTCTCCACTTGGACTGTTTCATACTTCCATCTTTCCACCTTGCCCTGCCCCCTCCCCTTCCCCCCTTGTACTGTATTTTACCTACATCATACCCCTCCCTCCCCATTGTACTCTTTGTTCCCTCCATCATTCCCCCTACCTCTCCCCTTTGAACTGTTACCTCCATCATTCAGCTTACCCTGCCCTCCCCCCTCCCCTCCCACTTCTACTCTTGTTCCCTCCATCATTCCCCTCCCCCTCCACCTCCCACTACCCCTTGTACTGTTACCTCCATTATTCCCCCCTCCCCCTCCCCCTTGCACTGTTACCTCCCTCATTCCCCTCCCCATTTTCTCCCCTCCCCGCTAGAATGATGATGTTTATCACTGGAAGTTTAAAATGTATATTGTCAAATTTATGTAGGTACTAACTCTCAATAATATATATATATATACGTATCTTCATAATTAGAACCATTCGGGTGGGGAGGGGGAGCTATGCTTGAACTCAACAAGAACACTGTCCTAAGCTTTGTCAGCTTCAGGCCAATGCTATATCACTTGAGCCACAGCTCTGTTTCCCTTTTTTACATTTATTTTAAAGCAGGAGAGGAAAGTTTATTACCGAACTGCTGCCCTGTGGTGGTGATGATCCATGGCCGGAGAGAAGGGAGAAAACGGGAGAGACCAGTTGACCCTCATCCATCCCTGCCTAATCTAGGGCAGGGGATTGTGTCAGAGGGATTAGGATGTGACCTTAGGAAGGGGAAGGTACCTGCCTCTAGGCTTGCTGGTTACCCAGTAACTGTGTGGAGACTTAATGAGGTGGGGGGCATCTGCTTGGAGCCCTCCAGGAGGGACCTAATCTTCCAGCCTTTTAATAGCTATGGAAAAGGAAGACGACTATCTGGCTGCTTCCTGCTGGCAAAATGCGTCAACATTAGGGGTAAAAGGCAGAAATGTGGCCCCTCCTGAAGACAGCGAGCAGCAGGGTCCCTTGGTGTTAGATGGCAGTCCTTGAATGAAGCCTGGAAGAAGTCTCATGAGGCAGGGGCTGGATTTGTCCAGCCTCTGGTTCCCATTTTGAAGGTTCTTTTTATTGGGTCTGTTTTTGTTTTGTCAGTCCTGGGGCTTGGGAGTCAGGGCCTGAGCATTGTCCCTGGCTTATGTTTGCTCAAGCTATCAATCTGCCGCTTGAGCCATAGCACCAATTCTGTCCTTCTCTGCTTCTGTGGTTCTGGGGCATTGAACCCAGGGCTTCAAGCATGCTAGGCAAGCACGCTTCAAGTTAATTTCACTTTACCAACCCTAGACAATGTCAACTAACTTTCTGCAACTTGTAAATTATGTCTCCTCCTTATTTCCATGATAAAAACATCAGTCCTTAGAACTACTTGCTCATAACCATATTATTTAAGAGGAAAAATATTATTCTGATGAACTGATATATACGTATATTCTGCTCCAAAAGAACACATTTTAATTTCTAAACCTCTTGAGTTTGCTAAATGGTACACTGCTGTTGTGAATTGTGACTCACCATTCACAAATTTTCCAGTAAGTAAACGTGCTTACATCTGTTTGATTCCATGCGCATGTAATTTATTGAACCTTGAAAACCTTCTTCTTGTACCATTTGCTAACATGAAAAGGGAGCATTCTCTGGAGGACCATAGTTAAAAGTATGGCTATTCAGAAAGATGCTTCATGCAAGCATCGTGGCTAAGAAGACACTTCTAAAGTCCCTCATAAACAGATTGAGAGCAACAAAAGCAGAAGATGAAGCCCAGAGTTGAATATCACTGAAATGATCATGATTGCAATCAATCCTGACAAAGCCAAAGTTGGATTTTCTACAAACTGGATGGACATTTGGTGGGAAAAACAATGTGACAAGTTGCCTGGCACCAGTGGCTCATGCCAATAATCGTAGCTACTAAGGAGGTTGAGATCACAGTTCACAGTTGGAAGCCAGCCCAGGCAGAGGAGTCTATGAGACTATTCTCTCCAATTAAATTATAGAAAATGTTTCAGTGTGCTCCTTCCCTTAAAACTTGTACAATAATGAGTAGACAAGGCATGACTTAGTGGCATATATGAAAATAATTAGAAGTATAAATAAGCATGAAGCTCTATGTCTGTGGACAGAAGTACAACTCCAGAAAGAATATGACTGCGATTAGAGGTTCCTTTGCAGACAGTATGATATACAGAACTGAAGTTTTCTTCTCTGAACAAACTGCAGCTTTATTCAGATCTGCTATTGCAAGCAAGCACTCTAAGAAAAAACAAATTCAAACTGCCTAATAATCTAAGGGAATTAATCCTACAAATAAAAACATTTTTTTCTGAATAGTGTGAAATGCACAGATTTGAGTTCTGGGCCCCATCCCTCTGCCAAGCCAGTGCTGGTGCTGGCACAGTGTCCCACAGTTCGTGCACCTAAAGCACACAGAGGTGACCAAGAAGAAATCCTCCAGATGGTGGCAGACAGACGTGGATCACAGGCTGAGCATGGACGGGCCAAAAATGCAGAGAAACATGAGTACCCCACAAAAGATATGCTCACTCGTGCCCACAGAGAAGCTTTTGGGAGGTAGCCTTCCCCCACTGCCAGAGCGCAGCGCCATCTCTGACACTGGCATAGGGACTGACCAGACTGGAATTAAACCCGGCCTGGGGAAAGCCAGGAAAAAGGGGCCAGGTTTGAAAAGGGCAAGAGGACCGACCAATGAGAGCCAGCTCCACCCAGCAGCACAACCCCTGCCCAGGTAGGAAGCTCATCCGGGCCACAGTTCACACACTCAGGTGAAACTCAGCCAGAGGTGCCCGCACTGCCCGCCTGAATTTCTAAATTAAAACGGAAAGTGGAGAGCAGGTACTAGCAGCAAGGAACAACCAGATGGGAGAACAACCAGTTCCCGAGACAGATAAATGGCCCCATCACAGAGGAAGCCTAATTCCCAGACCAAAATGGAGTTGAATTCCATAGCCAGCTCTGTTCAGGAGGCTGTCATGCCCATGAGGGAGGAACCACCCAAAGGCAAGAGGCTCTCAGACAGGTAAACAAGTCCAGAGCCAACCCGCCCTGCTGAGTACACAGGCTCTTCAAAGCCAGGCGATAAAATCACCAGTCACACAGCAGATGGGAGGAGCCT
>NW_025961660.1:0-47238 GCF_023159225.1 Perognathus longimembris pacificus | reverse complement strand
CACCTAGTACCCAGCCAACCAGTACCCAGCACCAGGACACAACCACTCAGCACCCATCACCCAGTACCCAGCACCCAGCCAACCAGCCCCCAGCACCCAGCTACTCAGCACCCAGACACCCAGCACCCAGTACCCAGCTACCCAGCACCCAGTACCCAGTACCCAGAACCCAGCCACCCAGCTTGCCAGCACCCAGTACCCAGCTACTGAGCACCCAGTTCCCAGAACCCTGCTACTCAGACCCCAGGCACCTAGTACCTAGCACCCAGCACCCATCTAACCAGTACCCAGCACCCAACTACTCAGACCACACCATCCAGCTACTCAACACCCAGCTACCAAGCACCCAGTCACCCAGCACCCAACCACCCAGCACCCAGTACCTAGCACCCAGACACCCAGTAACCAGCCCCTAGCCACCCAGCACCCAGTACCCAGCACCCAGCTACCTAGTATTTAGCACTCAGCACCAGAACCCCCAGCTTGCAAATTGCACACCCGTGTATCATTTTACCCTGTTTTGACTCCACTGCCTCTGTCCCGCCTGTCCGCTCTGCCCCACCCAGCCCCCCATCCATCGCCCGTCCTGCCCTGGCCTGAGCCTTCCAGTGCCCCAAGCAGAAACAACAGGAAACCGCCAGGGTGGGGCGGGGCTGGCCAAGGAAAGCAAAGATTTATCATTTCAACTTCACATCTGAGTAGTTCATTAAGAATGGGTAGCCATTTGACAGGCAGACACCAATGGGGAAGATTCCAGGAAGAAGAGACAGAGACAGGAACACAGGAAGAGAACAACTCTCTAGAAACCAGGAATTCCTGCTGCTGAATGCCATAAGCATTGTGAAAATTAAAAGAAGCTGGGGTCAATTTGGGCTCCTTCCATAAGGCAGTGGAGAAGAGGTATTTAAGCATAAGACATACATTTTAGAAGTGTCCCAATGTACAGGGTGCTGGTGGCTCATGCCTGTCTGTCATCCTAGCTACTCAGAAGGCTGACCTTTGAGGATCATGGTTGAATGCCAGTGAAGACAAGAATGGCTGTTAAAGAGTATCATCTCCAATTAACTACAAAAAAAAAAAAAAAAAACCTGGAAGAGGCACTGTGGCTCAAAGAGACAGAGGACTAGCCTTGAAAAGAAAGGAAGAAGGGCTGGGAATATGGCCTAGTGGTAGAGTGCTTGCCTTGTATACATGAAGCCATGGGTTCAATTCCTCACCACCACATATAGCAAAAAGCAAGAAGTGGAGCAATGGCTCAAGTGGTAGTGTACTAGCCTTGAGCAAAACAAAAAAAAAAGCCTGCAACAGTGCTCAGGACCTGAGTCCAGGACTGGCAATGAAGGAAGGAAGGAAGGAAGGAAGGAAGGAAGGAAGGAAGGAAGGAAGGAAGGAAGGAAGGAAGGAAGGAAGGAAGGGAGAAAAGAAAGAAAGGAAGAAAGAAAGAGAGAAAGGAAGATAGTGAGTGAACTCAGGGTCAGCACCTGCGTTCATGCCCCACAAACAATAACAACAACAAAGAATCCACAAAATGCTAGTTTTCCAATAAAAGATTAAAAATTTGTTAGAAATATGTTGCTAACTTATTAAAAAAAGACCCTAACACTTCAATTTTTAAATTTAGCTCAAATGAGCAAAGCATCAGACAGAACTTCATATGGTCCTATTTAAAAGGATCACATTGGCACTGAACTACATTGAGTTCCTACATCATCATCAGTATAGAGAAAATGAGTCTAACCTTACATTTCTTGTTTTTCAGAAAATGGAAAATGCTGAACTCTCATATAATTATTACTTCTAAATAGGCATAATTAGTTGGTTGAGGGCAATCATGATAGACCTAGTAGTTTTCAATGTTATCAAAAGTTCTAAAGGCCATCTTTGATCAGGAATCTTATTTTAGAATAATCCTCACAGCTACCATGTGCCAGCAAAAAACTCAGCCTTATAATTAGAAAGACACCATCACCTCCACTTGGAGTAGCCAGCAGCCTCTCAATGTGTTTTCCTTTTTAAAAAAAAATATATGTAATTACTTATTTATTGTCAAAGTGATATACAGAGGGGTCACAGATCCATACATTAAGCCATGTTTTCTTATACGCAAATTATGATTTCAATACATACCCGATCTAATATTCAGGATGTTTTAGGAATGAAATGAGATAATTAATGTAGGATAAATTACCAACAATTTTTAGAAAGCCGAGCTGTATGAAAGCTCACACCTCATTGTTGGATCCTCAGAATTCATAGCATCTAGGACCATGCAACTCATTGTGTTTTACATCACACTTCTTCATATACATATGGGACCATCATATTATATTTCATTGTCCTTTCAAGGGTTCTACTCATTTATTTTTTTAAAGAAAATCTCAATACCAAAATGTGCACTCTAGTTCTCTAATTCTCTAAGAATAATGTAGTTTGCTGCATACAAACTACTGTCATTATGTATTTCTAAGCCATGTACATTGAACATAACAAAATGTGTTAAAATTAAAACACATGATTTAGCCAGGCACCTGGGGCTCATACCGGTAAACCTGGATACTCAGCAAGCTGAGATGCAGAGGGTCAGGGTTCAAAGTCAGCCCATTCAGTAAAGTCCAAAAGACTCCATCTCCAATTAACCAGTGAAATGCTGGGCTACATGTGTAAGTGGCAGAATACCAGCTGAGTGGGCATACATGCCAGGATGAAGCCTTGAATTCAAACCTTGTTACTACAGGTGGTGGGAGAGGAGAGGAGAGAAAAGGGGAGGACAGGGGAGAGGAGTGGAGGGGAGGAGAGGGGAAGGGAGGGGAGGACAGGAGAGGAGAGGAGAGGAGAGGAGAGAGAGCACAATACATGGTTTAATAAGATTCTAATAGTTCAATACCTATTTTTGTAGCTTTAGACTGGTTCACAGAAGGAAAAGATATTTCACAAGTGAATGAACAATTATGGAAAGCAAATTGCTGTCTTCCACATAATAAACACATAAACAATCTTCCAAGTAATGTTTTACATCTACATAACTGATTAACTAGAAAATATGCCAAAATACTTGAATTAGGAAAAGCAGTTCATCACTTAAAATATTGTAATTTATCTTTACAATCAGTTTGTAAAAACAACAACAACAAAAACAAAAAAGTAGCTGCTAAGTGCCAGTGGCTCTCACCTGTAATCCTAACTTCTCAGAAGCTTATGAGCTGAGACTCACAGCTCAAATCCATCCAGGCAGGAAAGTCTATGAGACTCATCTCCAAATAACTACCAAAAAAAGCTGGAAGTGGACCTGTGGTTCAAATGATAGTCTGCTAGCCTTCAGCACAAGAACAGCACCCAAGCCCTGAGTTCAAGCCTCAGGACTGGCATAATGAACAATCATAAATAGACCCAACATATTCGACTAGCTGGCTTAGCGGCAGAGTGCTCGCCTAGCATGCATGAAGCCCTGGGTTCCATTCGTCCCCACCACATAAACAGAAAAAGGGGGAAGTAGTGCTGTGTATGTGTGTGTGAATAAAAGCAGCTCAGGGACAATGCTCAAGCCCTGAGTTCAAGCCTCAGAACTGGCAAAATAAAAACAACATTAAATTAAGTATATAACCCTCCTGGTAATACTAATGAGAAATCATTAGTCCAAGGCCCAGAACTGGCCAAAAAAAAAAAAAAAAAAAGAACCTAAATGCTTACATACAGTACTTAGAAATTTTCTAAGCACTATCTGCTGTGTATCTGTTTTCTAATACTGTACAGTAATATGGTAATACTATCATGACATTATAGCTGATTAATATACTGTATGAAGTTTTTAGTAAGTGCCACCACAGTAACAGCAGCTAACTGAGTATTACCACAAGTAATTGAGACCATGAGTGACAGGTGGTTGAACTTCTCTTTGTGTTTAAAAAACAAAATGAGTTTTCACACAAAAGGAGAAGGGATGGACTCACGGGAGGGGCCCAGAGAAGGTGATATCTACCAACTTTTTCGAAGTGACTATGTAAGGAAATAAAAACATATTCCTCTACTTTGAGAATTGTACTCAAGTCAAAAGTCCCTTCTGGTGGCCACCCATCTTGAAAGTGAGCCACTCAGAAGAGCAGAGAGTCACCCACTTTCCTTTCTTGATCTCTACACTATTATTGTGAGTAACTTCCTTCCAGTGGGCTAAAGTCAAGTCCACGGGAGTGGAAGGGACGTTGCCCATGCCTATCAGTGTTGTCAGTTGTGCAGTCCACAAAATAACAAGAGGTAAAACAATTCCAATAAAACAGAAGAAACAATACACACAGGCCTGATATTTAAAAGACTGACAAAATGGAGATCTCCTAAGCTGATCCGCTGGCTCCTGTGAAGAAGCAAAAGTAGCAGACCCAAGAACAAGGTGGGCAGGTTGAGCCTCCGTTAGGAGGCCCTCCTGGTCAGTTCCTGCCAAAAAGCGAACTGACTTGCACCATACAAGAAAGGCGAGGTTGGACAATCACGATGGGCACCCCACCACCTTGGGACCAAGAGGAGGAAGAAGAGGCGAGGGATTCTGGCACACAGGCCTGCCCCGCTCTCTGCTTGCAGCTCCATGCTTCTTGGTGTAGACCTGACCAGTAATGAATGCCTTCCCAGGTTGGGGCACTACTGGGGGCCTAATCCTGTGGTCCTGTTGCATTCCCATTTCTCCCTTGATTTCTTTCCCCCAAAGTTTGTTGCTACCCAGGTCACCCAAGCTGCATGGTTGAGGGAACGGGATACTGGTGAGGACAGCAGCTAGAGGCACAAGTGCCAATGGACTGGCCAGTAAGCAGCGCTGGGCTCCTTAGCCACGCCCACCACAAGAACATCACCCTTGACTTGAGCAAGTAGGACAGTCCCCGGAAACCCTTTAGCACCTTCCAAGCCACTGTGTACTGGGTGCGCTCGAATGTGCATATGTGTGCCCGTGCTTGCTTACATGCGTGTGTGTTTGTTCTTGATGCTGTACATGGGTGTGCTTACTAAGCCAAAGTCTGTGTATGTGTAAATAGGTATGTGGATGTAGATCCAGGAGGACCCGGCACAGTGTGTTATGAGTGAGCATGTGGAGGTGGCGGGAAGGGAGAAAGAGAAAGAGAGAGAGAAAGTCATCTCGCCTATGAGGAATTCTTTGTTCATGTGCGGTTGTATGAGTGTGTCATGTATGAGGTTGGACATAGGGAGTTCCAATTGTGTGCATGTTTACTTGCTTATTTGAAGTTCCCAGACACCAATCATTTGGCAAAGTCTCCCCTTTTGTGCTGTCCTCTGCACAAAGGTCTCCGTACTTGATGCCAAGCTGCCTCTGCTCTTGGAGATCTGCATGACAGTGATGATGCTGCCTATGAATATCATTGCTGGGTGCTAGTGTGCCTTGGTCACGGCAGGGAAGGGTCAGATATCCCTTTCCCTGGTGTCTTAGCAGAGCTTCCTGAAGGAGCCTAAAACATATGGCTGTGAGCCACGGGCACCAGGATTGCCAGCTCCTGCCTCTAGCCAGTATAATCCTTGGCTGCTCAATAGCAGGAAGTAGCAGGCAGGGATCTGGGCCAGAGAGGCCAAGGCAAGCGGGAAGACAAGAGTTAAGCAGACACTAGCGCAGAAAGGAGATGCCCAGATTCGCTGACCTGCTAACCTTGTATCTCCCTTATGCTCTGAGCAAGAGAGATGAGGTTGATTGTGAGAGAGGTGGCAGATCCATACACCAGCCACTTCCAGGACTGGCAAGGGCAGAGGCGGTGGGGAGCTGTGTCACACGGGTTCAACCAGGATGTGGGAAGATGGAGCAGGAGGGGAGGTGGAAAGTGTATTTGCCTAGGACCCTGGCCCAAGCCGTTCCCAGCAGAATGGTCAGGGGAGGGATGTGTGGCTCTACACATCCTGTGCATCCCCGAAGGCCTGTGAGAACTAGTGAGAACTTACAGCAAACCCCCAAGGGGCCCTGTGCCCTTTTTGCTATGGCAACTCCAGTTGGAACACTGGCTCAAGTCAGCAGGAGGCGCCTAGTACCTGGCCATGTCACAGAGCTCCAAACCATATGGGCACTGCCCAGAGGCTTCCCAGCACCCCAGGTGCAAATGCACTGTTAGTGAGGCACCAGGAGGCCCTGCTGGCCTGTGAGCACCAACTGCCTACCTCTAAGCAGCCTCACTACCCCTCCCTTAAGGCTGTTCCTGTTGGAATGCAAATGAAAGCACACATCAACAAAGTGGGCAAGGAATGGAGAAACAAAACATCCGGCCACCCCCTGGAGGCTTTTCTGCATAGTGGGTCGCATATGTGCAGTCCTTCCTGCTCAGAAAAACACAGGGCTGCTGCCTAGCAAGCCAGGCAAGGTCTTCAGGTGGTCTTGGCCAAGGGGGCAGAGGCCGTTTCCAGACCAATCGGATGTCAGTCATAAAACCAGAAGGCAGGAAAGGAGTGCCGCTTCCCTCCTACCTTTGTCACAAACCTCCTGTGCACAGAAAAGGAGCAGAGGGGCTTGGGCACAGAGCAGGCAGACAACAGATTAGATAAATGGGGATTGGTGTTCACCAGAGGACTGAGAGATCCCAGGTGTGCAGAGGGTGAGAGCAGAGGGAGATTTGGAGAAGATAAGAAGGGCTAGGCCAGGGTGAGGCAGTTGTAATTTCCCCAGAAGAAGTGAAGAGGTGCATGGGGAGGTGTGCAGCCTGTGAACCTCAAGAGGAGGAGGGGGAAATTGGGAAGCAGAGGCAGAGGCAAAGAGGCAGTGACGCAGAGGCATGTGTGAGTTGAAAGCAGTCCAGAGCAGCAAGGCAGGGACAGGAGGGCTAGGAGAGAGAACTCGGAGGGAGTTATCAGCAAAGGAGGTATGTGTGCAGGGGACAAGCCTCAGGAACTCAGCTGCAGATGGCAGGTGGTGGCTAGGAAGGCCAGGTTGGGCGCCCCACCACCCTGGGACCAAGTAGAAGGGAGAAGAGGCAAGGGATTCTGGGGCACAGGCCTGCCCCATTCTCTGCGTGCAGCGCTGTGCTTTAGGGTGTAGACCTGAGGGGTAACGAATGCCATCCTTTTTTGGGGCACTACTGGGGCGTAATCATGTGGTCCTGTTACATTGACATTTCTGCCTTGATTGCTTTCCCGAAGAGTTTGTTGCTACCCAGGTCTCCGAAGCTGCATGGTTCAGGGAATGGGAGACTGGTGAGGACAGCAGGGGGAGGCCCAAGTGCCAATGGACTGTCCAGTAAGCAGCGCTGGGCTCCTTAGGCACACCCACCACGAGAACAACACCCTGGACTTGAGCAAGTAGGACACAGTCCTCGAAAACCCCTTAGCACCTTCCAAGCCACTGTGTACTGGGTGCGCTCACGTGTGCGTGTGTGTGCCCCTGCTTGCCTACATGCGTGTGTTCCTGATGCTGTACAAGAGTGTGCTTCCTAAGCCTAAGTCTGCATATGTGCAAATAGGTATGTGGATGTAGATCCAGGAGGACCCGGCACAGTGTGTTATAGTGAGCATGTGGGGGTGGCGGGGAGGAAGAGAGAGAAAGAGAGAGAGAGAGAGTCGGCTCGCCTGTGAGGAATTTTTTGTTCATGTGCGGTTGCATGAGTGTGTCAGGTATGAGGTTGGACAGAGGGAGTTCAAAGTGTTTACACGTTACTTGTTTTTTGAAGTTCCCGGAAACCAATCATATGGCGAAGGCTCCCCTCTTGTGCTGTCCTCTACACAAAGGTCTCCGTACTTGATGCCAAGCTGCCTCTGCTCTTGGAGATCTGCATGACAGTGATGATGCTGCCTATGAATATCATTGCTGGGTGCTAGTGTGCCTTGGTCACGGCAGGGAAGGGTCAGATATCCCTTTCCCTGGTGTCTTAGCAGAGCTTCCTGAAGGAGCCTAAAACATATGGCTGTGAGCCACGGGCACCAGGATTGCCAGCTCCTGCCTCTAGCCAGTATAATCCTTGGCTGCTCAATAGCAGGAAGTAGCAGGCAGGGATCTGGGCCAGAGAGGCCAAGGCAAGCGGGAAGACAAGAGTTAAGCAGACCCTAGCGCAGAAAGGAGATGCCCAGATTCGCTGACCTGCTAAACTTGTATCTCCCTGGTGCTCTGAGCAAGAGAGATGAGGTTGATTGTGAGAGAGGTGGCGGATCCATACACCAGCCACTTCCAGGACTGGCAAGGGCAGAGGCGGTGGGGAGCTGTGTCACACGGGTTCAACCAGGATGTGGGAAGATGGAGCAGGAGGGGAGGTGGAAAGTGTATTTGCCTAGGACCCTGGCCCAAGCCGTTCCCAGCAGAATGGTCAGGGGAGGGATGTGCGGCTCTACACATCCTGTGCATCCCCGAAGGCCTGTGAGAACTAGTGAGAACTTACAGCAAACCCCCAAGGGGCCCTGTGCCCTTTTTGCTATGGCAACTCCAGTTGGAACACTGGCTCAAGTCAGCAGGAGGCGCCTAGTACCTGGCCATGTCACAGAGCTCCAAACCATATGGGCACTGCCCAGAGGCTTCCCAGCACCCCAGGTGCAAATGCACTGTTAGTGAGGCACCAGGAGGCCCTGCTGGCCTGTGAGCACCAACTGCCTACCTATAAGCAGCCTCACTAGCCCTCCCTTAAGGCTGTTCCTGTTGGAATGCAAATGAAAGCACACATCAACAAAGTGGGCAAGGAATGGAGAAACAAAACATCCGGCCACCCCCTGGAGGCTTTTCTGCATAGTGGATCACATATGTGCAGTCCTTCCTGCTCAGAAAAACACAGGGCTGCTGCCTAGCAAGCCAGGCAAGGTCTTCAGGTGGTCTTGGCCAAGGGGGCAGAGGCCGTTTCCAGACCAATCGGATGTCAGTCATAAAACCAGAAGGCAGGAAAGGAGTGCCGCTTCCCTCCTACCTTTGTCACAAACCTCCTGTGCACAGAAAAGGAGCAGAGGGGCTTGGGCACAGAGCAGGCAGACAACAGATTAGATAAATGGGGATTGGTGTTCACCAGAGGACTGAGAGATCCCAGGTGTGCAGAGGGTGAGAGCAGAGGGAGATTTGGAGAAGATAAGAAGGGCTAGGCCAGGGTGAGGCAGTTGTAATTTCCCCAGAAGAAGTGAAGAGGTGCATGGGGAGGTGTGCAGCCTGTGAACCTCAAGAGGAGGAGGGGGAAATTGGGAAGCAGAGGCAGAGGCAAAGAGGCAGTGACGCAGAGGCATGTGTGAGTTGAAAGCAGTCCAGGGCAGCAAGGCAGGGACAGGAGGGCTAGGAGAGAGAACTCGGAGGGAGTTATCAGCAAAGGAGGTATTTGTGCAGGGGACAAGCCTCAGGAACTCAGCTGCAGATGGCAGGTGGTGGCTAGGAAGGCCAGGTTGGGCGCCCCACCACCCTGGGACCAAATAGAAGGGAGAAGAGGCAAGGGATTCTGGGGCACAGGCCTGCCCCATTCTCTGCTCGCAGCGCTGTGCTTTAGGGTGTAGACCTGAGGGGTAACGAATGCCATCCTTGGTTGGGGCACTACTGGGGCGTAATCATGTGGTCCTGTTACATTGACATTTCTGCCTTGATTGCTTTCCCGAAGAGTTTGTTGCTACCCAGGTCTCCGAAGCTGCATGGTTCAGGGAATTGGAGACTGGAGAGGACAGCAGGGGGAGGCCCAAGTGCCAATGGACTGTCCAGTAAGCAGCTCTGGGCTCCTTAGCCACGCCCACCACGAGAACAACACCCTGGACTTGAGCAAGTAGGACACAGTCCTCGAAAACCCCTTAGCACCTTCCAAGCCACTGTGTACTGGGTGCGCTCACGTGTGCGTGTGTGTGCCCCTGCTTGCCTACATGCGTGTGTTCCTGATGCTGTACAAGAGTGTGCTTCCTAAGCCTAAGTCTGCATATGTGCAAATAGGTATGTGGATGTAGATCCAGGAGGACCCGGCACAGTGTGTTATAGTGAGCATGTGGGGGTGGCGGGGAGGAAGAGAGAGAAAGAGAGAGAGAGAGAGTCGGCTCGCCTGTGAGGAATTTTTTGTTCATGTGCGGTTGCATGAGTGTGTCAGGTATGAGGTTGGACAGAGGGAGTTCAAAGTGTTTACACGTTACTTGTTTTTTGAAGTTCCCGGAAACCAATCATATGGCGAAGGCTCCCCTCTTGTGCTGTCCTCTACACAAAGGTCTCCGTACTTGATGCCAAGCTGCCTCTGCTCTTGGAGATCTGCATGACAGTGATGATGCTGCCTATGAATATCATTGCTGGGTGCTAGTGTGCCTTGGTCACGGCAGGGAAGGGTCAGATATCCCTTTCCCTGGTGTCTTAGCAGAGCTTCCTGAAGGAGCCTAAAACATATGGCTGTGAGCCACGGGCACCAGGATTGCCAGCTCCTGCCTCTAGCCAGTATAATCCTTGGCTGCTCAATAGCAGGAAGTAGCAGGCAGGGATCTGGGCCAGAGAGGCCAAGGCAAGCTGGAAGACAAGAGTTAAGCAGACCCTAGCGCAGAAAGGAGATGCCCAGATTCGCTGACCTGCTAAACTTGTATCTCCCTGGTGCTCTGAGCAAGAGAGATGAGGTTGATTGTGAGAGAGGTGGCGGATCCATACACCAGCCACTTCCAGGACTGGCAAGGGCAGAGGCGGTGGGGAGCTGTGTCACACGGGTTCAACCAGGATGTGGGAAGATGGAGCAGGAGGGGAGGTGGAAAGTGTATTTGCCTAGGACCCTGGCCCAAGCCGTTCCCAGCAGAATGGTCAGGGGAGGGATGTGCGGCTCTACACATCCTGTGCATCCCCGAAGGCCTGTGAGAACTAGTGAGAACTTACAGCAAACCCCCAAGGGGCCCTGTGCCCTTTTTGCTATGGCAACTCCAGTTGGAACACTGGCTCAAGTCAGCAGGAGGCGCCTACTACCTGGCCATGTCACAGAGCTCCAAACCATATGGGCACTGCCCAGAGGCTTCCCAGCACCCCAGGTGCAAATGCACTGTTAGTGAGGCACCAGGAGGCCCTGCTGGCCTGTGAGCACCAACTGCCTACCTCTAAGCAGCCTCACTACCCCTCCCTTAAGGCTGTTCCTGTTGGAATGCAAATGAAAGCACACATCAACAAAGTGGGCAAGGAATGGAGAAACAAAACATCCGGCCACCCCCTGGAGGCTTTTCTGCATAGTGGGTCGCATATGTGCAGTCCTTCCTGCTCAGAAAAACACAGGGCTGCTGCCTAGCAAGCCAGGCAAGGTCTTCAGGTGGTCTTGGCCAAGGGGGCAGAGGCCGTTTCCAGACCAATCGGATGTCAGTCCTAAAACCAGAAGGCAGGAAAGGAGTGCTGCTTCCCTCCTACCTTTGTCACAAACCTCCTGTGCACAGAAAAGGAGCAGAGGGGCTTGGGCACAGAGCAGGCAGACAACAGATTAGATAAATGGGGATTGGTGTTCACCAGAGGACTGAGAGATCCCAGGTGTGCAGAGGGTGAGAGCAGAGGGAGATTTGGAGAAGATAAGAAGGGCTAGGCCAGGGTGAGGCAGTTGTAATTTCCCCAGAAGAAGTGAAGAGGTGCATGGGGAGGTGTGCAGCCTGTGAACCTCAAGAGGAGGAGGGGGAAATTGGGAAGCAGAGGCAGAGGCAAAGAGGCAGTGACGCAGAGGCATGTGTGAGTTGAAAGCAGTCCAGAGCAGCAAGGCAGGGACAGGAGGGCTAGGAGAGAGAACTCGGAGAGAGTTATCAGCAAAGGAGGTATGTGTGCAGGGGACAAGCCTCAGGAACTCAGCTGCAGATGGCAGGTGGTGGCTAGGAAGGCCAGGTTGGGCGCCCCACCACCCTGGGACCAAGTAGAAGGGAGAAGAGGCAAGGGATTCTGGGGCACAGGCCTGCCCCATTCTCTGCGCGCAGCGCTGTGCTTTAGGGTGTAGACCTGAGGGGTAACGAATGCCATCCTTGGTTGGGGCACTACTGGGGCGTAATCATGTGGTCCTGTTACATTGACATTTCTGCCTTGATTCCTTTCCCGAAGAGTTTGTTGCTACCCAGGTCTCCGAAGCTGCATGGTTCAGGGAATGGGAGACTGGTGAGGACAGCAGGGGGAGGCCCAAGTGCCAATGGACTGTCCAGTAAGCAGCTCTGGGCTCCTTAGCCACGCCCACCACGAGAACAACACCCTGGACTTGAGCAAGTAGGACACAGTCCTCGAAAACCCCTTAGCACCTTCCAAGCCACTGTGTACTGGGTGCGCTCACGTGTGCGTGTGTGTGCCCCTGCTTGCCTACATGCGTGTGTTCCTGATGCTGTACAAGAGTGTGCTTCCTAAGCCTAAGTCTGCATATGTGCAAATAGGTATGTGGATGTAGATCCAGGAGGACCCGGCACAGTGTGTTATAGTGAGCATGTGGGGGTGGCGGGGAGGAAGAGAGAGAAAGAGAGAGAGAGAGAGTCGGCTCGCCTGTGAGGAATTTTTTGTTCATGTGCGGTTGCATGAGTGTGTCAGGTATGAGGTTGGACAGAGGGAGTTCAAAGTGTATACACGTTACTTGTTTTTTGAAGATCCCGGAAACCAATCATATGGCGAAGGCTCCCCTCTTGTGCTGTCCTCTACACAAAGGTCTCCGTACTTGATGCCAAGCTGCCTCTGCTCTTGGAGATCTGCATGACAGTGATGATGCTGCCTATGAATATCATTGCTGGGTGCTAGTGTGCCTTGGTCACGGCAGGGAAGGGTCAGATATCCCTTTCCCTGGTGTCTTAGCAGAGCTTCCTGAAGGAGCCTAAAACATATGGCTGTGAGCCACGGGCACCAGGATTGCCAGCTCCTGCCTCTAGCCAGTATAATCCTTGGCTGCTCAATAGCAGGAAGTAGCAGGCAGGGATCTGGGCCAGAGAGGCCAAGGCAAGCGGGAAGACAAGAGTTAAGCAGACACTAGCGCAGAAAGGAGATGACCAGATTTGCTGACCTGCTAACCTTGTATCTCCCTTATGCTCTGAGCAAGAGAGATGAGGTTGATTGTGAGAGAGGTGGCGGATCCATACACCAGCCACTTCCAGGACTGGCAAGGGCAGAGGCGGTGGGGAGCTGTGTCACACGGGTTCAACCAGGATGTGGGAAGATGGAGCAGGAGGGGAGGTGGAAAGTGTATTTGCCTAGGACCCTGGCCCAAGCCGTTCCCAGCAGAATGGTCAGGGGAGGGATGTGCGGCTCTACACATCCTGTGCATCCCCGAAGGCCTGTGAGAACTAGTGAGAACTTACAGCAAACCCCCAAGGGGCCCTGTGCCCTTTTTGCTATGGCAACTCCAGTTGGAACACTAGCTCAAGTCAGCAGGAGGCGCCTAGTACCTGGCCATGTCACAGAGCTCCAAACCATATGGGCACTGCCCAGAGGCTTCCCAGCACCCCAGGTGCAAATGCACTGTTAGTGAGGCACCAGGAGGCCCTGCTGGCCTGTGAGCACCAACTGCCTACCTATAAGCAGCCTCACTACCCCTCCCTTAAGGCTGTTCCTGTTGGAATGCAAATGAAAGCACACATGAAAAAGTGGGCAAGGAATGGAGAAACAAAACATCCGGCCACCCCCTGGAGGCTTTTCTGCATAGTGGGTCGCATATGTGCAGTCCTTCCTGCTCAGAAAAACACAGGGCTGCTGCCTAGCAGGCCAGGCAAGGTCTTCAGGTGGTCTTGGCCAAGGGGGCAGAGGCCGTTTCCAGACCAATCGGATGTCAGTCCTAAAACCAGAAGGCAGGAAAGGAGTGCCGCTTCCCTCCTACCTTTGTCACAAACCTCCTGTGCACAGAAAAGGAGCAGAGGGGCTTGGGCACAGAGCAGGCAGACAACAGATTAGATAAATGGGAATTGGTGTTCACCAGAGGACTGAGAGATCCCAGGTGTGCAGAGGGTGAGAGCAGAGGGAGATTTGGAGAAGATAAGAAGGGCTAGGCCAGGGTGAGGCAGTTGTAATTTCCCCAGAAGAAGTGAAGAGGTGCATGGGGAGGTGTGCAGCCTGTGAACCTCAAGAGGAGGAGGGGGAAATTGGGAAGCAGAGGCAGAGGCAAAGAGGCAGTGACGCAGAGGCATGTGTGAGTTGAAAGCAGTCCAGAGCAGCAAGGCAGGGACATGAGGGATAGGAGAGGGAACTAGGAGGGAGTTATCGGAAAGGAGGTATGTGTGCAGGGGACAAGCCTCAGGAACTCAGCTGCAGATGGCAGGTGGTGGCTAGGAAGGCCAGGGTGGGCGCCCCACCACCCTAGGACCAAGTAGAAAGGAGAAGAGGAAAGGGATACTGGGGCACAGGCCTGCCCCATTCTCTGCGCGCAGCGATGTGCTTTAGGGTGTAGACCTGAGGGGTAACGAATGCCATCCTTGGTTGGGGCACTACTGGGGCGTAACCATGTGGTCCTGTTACATTGAAATTTCTGCCTTGATTGCTTTCCCGAAGAGTTTGTTGCTAACCAGGTCTCTGAAGCTGCATGGTTCAGGGAATGGGAGACTGGTGAGGACAGCAATGGGAGGCCCAAGTGCCAATGGACTGTCCAGTAAGCAGCGCTGGGCTCCTTAGCCACGCCCACCACGAGAACAACACCCTGGACTTGAGCAAGTAGGACACAGTCCTCGAAAACCCCTTAGCACCTTCCAAGCCACTGTGTACTGGGTGCGCTCACGTGTGCGTGTGTGTGCCCCTGCTTGCCTACATGCGTGTGTTCCTGATGCTGTACAAGAGTGTGCTTCCTAAGCCTAAGTCTGCATATGTGCAAATAGGTATGTGGATGTAGATCCAGGAGGACCCGGCACAGTGTGTTATAGTGAGCATGTGGGGGTGGCGGGGAGGAAGAGAGAGAAAGAGAGAGAGAGAGAGTCGGCTCGCCTGTGAGGAATTTTTTGTTCATGTGCGGTTGCATGAGTGTGTCAGGTATGAGGTTGGACAGAGGGAGTTCAAAGTGTTTACACGTTACTTGTTTTTTGAAGTTCCCGGAAACCAATCATATGGCGAAGGCTCCCCTCTTGTGCTGTCCGCTACACAAAGGTCTCCGTACTTGATGCCAAGCTGCCTCTGCTCTTGGAGATCTGCATGACAGTGATGATGCTGCCTATGAATATCATTGCTGGGTGCTAGTGTGCCTTGGTCACGGCAGGGAAGGGTCAGATATCCCTTTCCCTGGTGTCTTAGCAGAGCTTCCTGAAGGAGCCTAAAACATATGGCTGTGAGCCACGGGCACCAGGATTGCCAGCTCCTGCCTCTAGCCAGTATAATCCTTGGCTGCTCAATAGCAGGAAGTAGCAGGCAGGGATCTGGGCCAGAGAGGCCAAGGCAAGCGGGAAGACAAGAGTTAAGCAGACCCTAGCGCAGAAAGGAGATGCCCAGATTCGCTGACCTGCTAACCTTGTATCTCCCTTATGCTCTGAGCAAGAGAGATGAGGTTGATTGTGAGAGAGGTGGCGGATCCATACACCAGCCACTTCCAGGACTGGCAAGGGCAGAGGCGGTGGGGAGCTGTGTCACACGGGTTCAACCAGGATGTGGGAAGATGGAGCAGGAGGGGAGGTGGAAAGTGTATTTGCCTAGGACCCTGGCCCAAGCCGTTCCCAGCAGAATGGTCAGGGGAGGGATGTGCGGCTCTACACATCCTGTGCATCCCCGAAGGCCTGTGAGAACTAGTGAGAACTTACAGCAAACCCCCAAGGGGCCCTGTGCCCTTTTTGCTATGGCAACTCCAGTTGGAACACTGGCTCAAGTCAGCAGGAGGCGCCTAGTACCTGGCCATGTCACAGAGCTCCAAAACATATGGGCACTGCCCAGAGGCTTCCCAGCACCCCAGGTGCAAATGCACTGTTAGTGAGGCACCAGGAGGCCCTGCTGGCCTGTGAGCACCAACTGCCTACCTCTAAGCAGCCTCACTACCCCTCCCTTAAGGCTGTTCCTGTTGGAATGCAAATGAAAGCACACATCAACAAAGTGGGCAAGGAATGGAGAAACAAAACATCCGGCCACCCCCTGGAGGCTTTTCTGCATAGTGGGTCGCATATGTGCAGTCCTTCCTGCTCAGAAAAACACAGGGCTGCTGCCTAGCAAGCCAGGCAAGGTCTTCAGGTGGTCTTGGCCAAGGGGGCAGAGGCCGTTTCCAGACCAATCGGATGTCAGTCATAAAACCAGAAGGCAGGAAAGGAGTGCCGCTTCCCTCCTACCTTTGTCACAAACCTCCTGTGCACAGAAAAGGAGCAGAGGGGCTTGGGCACAGAGCAGGCAGACAACAGATTAGATAAATGGGGATTGGTGTTCACCAGAGGACTGAGAGATCCCAGGTGTGCAGAGGGTGAGAGCACAGGGAGATTTGGAGAAGATAAGAAGGGCTAGGCCAGGGTGAGGCAGTTGTAATTTCCCCAAAAGAAGTGAAGAGGTGCATGGGGAGGTGTGCAGCCTGTGAACCTCAAGAGGAGGAGGGGGAAATTGGGAAGCAGAGGCAGAGGCAAAGAGGCAGTGACGCAGAGGCATGTGTGAGTTGAAAGCAGTCCAGAGCAGCAAGGCAGGGACAGGAGGGCTAGGAGAGAGAACTCGGTGGGATTTATCAGCAAAGGAGGTATGTGTGCAGGGGACAAGCCTCAGGAACTCAGCTGCAGATGGCAGGTGGTGGCTAGGAAGGCCAGGTTGTGCGCCCCACCACCCTGGGACCAAGTAGAAGGGAGAAGAGGCAAGGGATTCTGGGGCACAGGCCTGCCCCATTCTCTGCGCGCAGCGCTGTGCTTTAGGGTGTAGACCTGAGGGGTAACGAATGCCATCCTTGGTTGGGGCACTACTGGGGCGTAATCATGTGGTCCTGTTACATTGACATTTCTGCCTTGATTGCTTTCCCGAAGAGTTTGTTGCTACCCAGGTCTCCGAAGCTGCATGGTTCAGGGAATGGGAGACTGGTGAGGACAGCAAGGGGAGGCCCAAGTCCCAATGGACTGTCCAGTAAGCAGCGCTGGGCTCCTTAGCCACGCCCACCACGAGAACAACACCCTGGACTTGAGCAAGTAGGACACAGTCCTCGAAAACCCCTTAGCACCTTCCAAGCCACTGTGTACTGGGTGCGCTCACGTGTGCGTGTGTGTGCCCCTGCTTGCCTACATGCGTGTGTTCCTGATGCTGTACAAGAGTGTGCTTCCTAAGCCTAAGTCTGCATATGTGCAAATAGGTATGTGGATGTAGATCCAGGAGGACCCGGCACAGTGTGTTATAGTGAGCATGTGGGGGTGGCGGGGAGGAAGAGAGAGAAAGAGAGAGAGAGAGAGTCGGCTCGCCTGTGAGGAATTTTTTGTTCATGTGCGGTTGCATGAGTGTGTCAGGTATGAGGTTGGACAGAGGGAGTTCAAAGTGTTTACACGTTACTTGTTTTTTGAAGTTCCCGGAAACCAATCATATGGCGAAGGCTCCCCTCTTGTGCTGTCCGCTACACAAAGGTCTCCGTACTTGATGCCAAGCTGCCTCTGCTCTTGGAGATCTGCATGACAGTGATGATGCTGCCTATGAATATCATTGCTGGGTGCTAGTGTGCCTTGGTCACGGCAGGGAAGGGTCAGATATCCCTTTCCCTGGTGTCTTAGCAGAGCTTCCTGAAGGAGCCTAAAACATATGGCTGTGAGCCACGGGCACCAGGATTGCCAGCTCCTGCCTCTAGCCAGTATAATCCTTGGCTGCTCAATAGCAGGAAGTAGCAGGCAGGGATCTGGGCCAGAGAGGCCAAGGCAAGCGGGAAGACAAGAGTTAAGCAGACCCTAGCGCAGAAAGGAGATGCCCAGATTCGCTGACCTGCTAACCTTGTATCTCCCTTATGCTCTGAGCAAGAGAGATGAGGTTGATTGTGAGAGAGGTGGCGGATCCATACACCAGCCACTTCCAGGACTGGCAAGGGCAGAGGCGGTGGGGAGCTGTGTCACACGGGTTCAACCAGGATGTGGGAAGATGGAGCAGGAGGGGAGGTGGAAAGTGTATTTGCCTAGGACCCTGGCCCAAGCCGTTCCCAGCAGAATGGTCAGGGGAGGGATGTGCGGCTCTACACATCCTGTGCATCCCCGAAGGCCTGTGAGAACTAGTGAGAACTTACAGCAAACCCCCAAGGGGCCCTGTGCCCTTTTTGCTATGGCAACTCCAGTTGGAACACTGGCTCAAGTCAGAAGGAGGCGCCTAGTACCTGGCCATGTCACAGAGCTCCAAACCATATGGGCACTGCCCAGAGGCTTCCCAGCACCCCAGGTGCAAATGCACTGTTAGTGAGGCACCAGGAGGCCCTGCTGGCCTGTGAGCACCAACTGCCTACCTCTAAGCAGCCTCACTACCCCTCCCTTAAGGCTGTTCCTGTTGGAATGCAAATGAAAGCACACATCAACAAAGTGGGCAAGGAATGGAGAAACAAAACATCCGGCCACCCCCTGGAGGCTTTTCTGCATAGTGGGTCGCATATGTGCAGTCCTTCCTGCTCAGAAAAACACAGGGCTGCTGCCTAGCAAGCCAGGCAAGGTCTTCAGGTGGTCTTGGCCAAGGGGGCAGAGGCCGTTTCCAGACCAATCGGATGTCAGTCATAAAACCAGAAGGCAGGAAAGGAGTGCCGCTTCCCTCCTACCTTTGTCACAAACCTCCTGTGCACAGAAAAGGAGCAGAGGGGCTTGGGCACAGAGCAGGCAGACAACAGATTAGATAAATGGGGATTGGTGTTCACCAGAGGACTGAGAGATCCCAGGTGTGCAGAGGGTGAGAGCAGAGGGAGATTTGGAGAAGATAAGAAGGGCTAGGCCAGGGTGAGGCAGTTGTAATTTCCCCAGAAGAAGTGAAGAGGTGCATGGGGAGGTGTGCAGCCTGTGAACCTCAAGAGGAGGAGGGGGAAATTGGGAAGCAGAGGCAGAGGCAAAGAGGCAGTGACGCAGAGGCATGTGTGAGTTGAAAGCAGTCCAGAGCAGCAAGGCAGGGACAGGAGGGCTAGGAGAGAGAACTCGGAGGGAGTTATCAGCAAAGGAGGTATGTGTGCAGGGGACAAGCCTCAGGAACTCAGCTGCAGATGGCAGGTGGTGGCTAGGAAGGCCAGGTTGGGCGCCCCACCACCCTGGGACCAAGTAGAAGGGAGAAGAGGCAAGGGATTCTGGGGCACAGGCCTGCCCCATTCTCTGCGCGCAGCGCTGTGCTTTAGGGTGTAGACCTGAGGGGTAACGAATGCCATCTTTGGTTGGGGCACTACTGGGGCGTAATCATGTGGTCCTGTTACATTGACATTTCTGTCTTGATTGCTTTCCCGAAGAGTTTGTTGCTACCCAGGTCTCCGAAGCTGCATGGTTCAGGGAATGGGAGACTGGTGAGGACAGCAGGGGGAGGCCCCAGTGCCAATGGACTGTCCAGTAAGCAGCGCTGGGCTCCTTAGCCACGCCCACCATGAGAACAACACCCTGGACTTGAGCAAGTAGGACACAGTCCTCGAAAACCCCTTAGCACCTTCCAAGCCACTGTATACTGGGTGCGCTCACGTGTGCGTGTGTGTGCCCCTGCTTGCCTACATGCGTGTGTTCCTGATGCTGTACAAGAATGTGCTTCCTAAGCCTAAGTCTGCATATGTGCAAATAGGTATATGGATGTAGATCCAGGAGGACCCGGCACAGTGTGTTATAGTGAGCATGTGGGGGTGGCGGGGAGGAAGAGAGAGAAAGAGAGAGAGAGAGAGTCGGCTCGCCTGTGAGGAATTTTTTGTTCATGTGCGGTTGCATGAGTGTGTCAGGTATGAGGTTGGACAGAGGGAGTTCAAAGTGTTTACACGTTACTTGTTTTTTGAAGTTCCCGGAAACCAATCATATGGCGAAGGCTCCCCTCTTGTGCTGTCCGCTACACAAAGGTCTCCGTACTTGATGCCAAGCTGCCTCTGCTCTTGGAGATCTGCATGACAGTGATGATGCTGCCTATGAATATCATTGCTGGGTGCTAGTGTGCCTTGGTCACGGCAGGGAAGGGTCAGATATCCCTTTCCCTGGTGTCTTAGCAGAGCTTCCTGAAGGAGCCTAAAACATATGGCTGTGAGCCACGGGCACCAGGATTGCCAGCTCCTGCCTCTAGCCAGTATAATCCTTGGCTGCTCAATAGCAGGAAGTAGCAGGCAGGGATCTGGGCCAGAGAGGCCAAGGCAAGCGGGAAGACAAGAGTTAAGCAGACCCTAGCGCAGAAAGGAGATGCCCAGATTCGCTGACCTGCTAACCTTGTATCTCCCTTATGCTCTGAGCAAGAGAGATGAGGTTGATTGTGAGAGAGGTGGCGGATCCATACACCAGCCACTTCCAGGACTGGCAAGGGCAGAGGCGGTGGGGAGCTGTGTCACACGGGTTCAACCAGGATGTGGGAAGATGGAGCAGGAGGGGAGGTGGAAAGTGTATTTGCCTAGGACCCTGGCCCAAGCCGTTCCCAGCAGAATGGTCAGGGGAGGGATGTGCGGCTCTACACATCCTGTGCATCCCCGAAGGCCTGTGAGAACTAGTGAGAACTTACAGCAAACCCCCAAGGGGCCCTGTGCCCTTTTTGCTATGGCAACTCCAGTTGGAACACTGGCTCAAGTCAGCAGGAGGCGCCTAGTACCTGGCCATGTCACAGAGCTCCAAACCATATGGGCACTGCCCAGAGGCTTCCCAGCACCCCAGGTGCAAATGCACTGTTAGTGAGGCACCAGGAGGCCCTGCTGGCCTGTGAGCACCAACTGCCTACCTATAAGCAGCCTCACTACCCCTCCCTTAAGGCTGTTCCTGTTGGAATGCAAATGAAAGCACACATCAACAAAGTGGGCAAGGAATGGAGAAACAAAACATCCGGCCACCCCCTGGAGGCTTTTCTGCATAGTGGGTCGCATATGTGCAGTCCTTCCTGCTCAGAAAAACACAGGGCTGCTGCCTAGCAAGCCAGGCAAGGTCTTCAGGTGGTCTTGGCCAAGGGGGCAGAGGCCGTTTCCAGACCAATCGGATGTCAGTCATAAAACCAGAAGGCAGGAAAGGAGTGCCGCTTCCCTCCTACCTTTGTCACAAACCTCCTGTGCACAGAAAAGGAGCAGAGGGGCTTGGGCACAGAGCAGGCAGACAACAGATTAGATAAATGGGGATTGGTGTTCACCAGAGGACTGAGAGATCCCAGGTGTGCAGAGGGTGAGAGCACAGGGAGATTTGGAGAAGATAAGAAGGGCTAGGCCAGGGTGAGGCAGTTGTAATTTCCCCAGAAGAAGTGAAGAGGTGCATGGGGAGGTGTGCAGCCTGTGAACCTCAAGAGGAGGAGGGGGAAATTGGGAAGCAGAGGCAGAGGCAAAGAGGCAGTGACGCAGAGGCATGTGTGAGTTGAAAGCAGTCCAGAGCAGCAAGGCAGGGACAGGAGGGCTAGGAGAGAGAACTCGGAGGGAGTTATCAGCAAAGGAGGTATGTGTGCAGGGGACAAGCCTCAGGAACTCAGCTGCAGATGGCAGGTGGTGGCTAGGAAGGCCAGGTTGGGCGCCCCACCACCCTGGGACCAAGTAGAAGGGAGAAGAGGCAAGGGATTCTGGGGCACAGGCCTGCCCCATTCTCTGCGCGCAGCGCTGTGCTTTAGGGTGTAGACCTGAGGGGTAACGAATGCCATCCTTGGTTGGGGCACTACTGGGGCGTAATCATGTGGTCCTGTTACATTGACATTTCTGTCTTGATTGCTTTCCCGAAGAGTTTGTTGCTACCCAGGTCTCCGAAGCTGCATGGTTCAGGGAATGGGAGACTGGTGAGGACAGCAGGGGGAGGCCCCAGTGCCAATGGACTGTCCAGTAAGCAGCGCTGGGCTCCTTAGCCACGCCCACCACGAGAACAACACCCTGGACTTGAGCAAGTAGGACACAGTCCTCGAAAACCTCTTAGCACCTTCCAAGCCACTGTATACTGGGTGCGCTCACGTGTGCGTGTGTGTGCCCCTGCTTGCCTACATGCGTGTGTTCCTGATGCTGTACAAGAATGTGCTTCCTAAGCCTAAGTCTGCATATGTGCAAATAGGTATGTGGATGTAGATCCAGGAGGACCCGGCACAGTGTGTTATAGTGAGCATGTGGGGGTGGCGGGGAGGAAGAGAGAGAAAGAGAGAGAGAGAGAGTCGGCTCGCCTGTGAGGAATTTTTTGTTCATGTGCGGTTGCATGAGTGTGTCAGGTATGAGGTTGGACAGAGGGAGTTCAAAGTGTTTACACGTTACTTGTTTTTTGAAGTTCCCGGAAACCAATCATATGGCGAAGGCTCCCCTCTTGTGCTGTCCGCTACACAAAGGTCTCCGTACTTGATGCCAAGCTGCCTCTGCTCTTGGAGATCTGCATGACAGTGATGATGCTGCCTATGAATATCATTGCTGGGTGCTAGTGTGCCTTGGTCACGGCAGGGAAGGGTCAGATATCCCTTTCCCTGGTGTCTTAGCAGAGCTTCCTGAAGGAGCCTAAAACATATGGCTGTGAGCCACGGGCACCAGGATTGCCAGCTCCTGCCTCTAGCCAGTATAATCCTTGGCTGCTCAATAGCAGGAAGTAGCAGGCAGGGATCTGGGCCAGAGAGGCCAAGGCAAGCGGGAAGACAAGAGTTAAGCAGACCCTAGCGCAGAAAGGAGATGCCCAGATTCGCTGACCTGCTAACCTTGTATCTCCCTTATGCTCTGAGCAAGAGAGATGAGGTTGATTGTGAGAGAGGTGGCGGATCCATACACCAGCCACTTCCAGGACTGGCAAGGGCAGAGGCGGTGGGGAGCTGTGTCACACGGGTTCAACCAGGATGTGGGAAGATGGAGCAGGAGGGGAGGTGGAAAGTGTATTTGCCTAGGACCCTGGCCCAAGCCGTTCCCAGCAGAATGGTCAGGGGAGGGATGTGCGGCTCTACACATCCTGTGCATCCCCGAAGGCCTGTGAGAACTAGTGAGAACTTACAGCAAACCCCCAAGGGGCCCTGTGCCCTTTTTGCTATGGCAACTCCAGTTGGAACACTGGCTCAAGTCAGCAGGAGGCGCCTAGTACCTGGCCATGTCACAGAGCTCCAAACCATATGGGCACTGCCCAGAGGCTTCCCAGCACCCCAGGTGCAAATGCACTGTTAGTGAGGCACCAGGAGGCCCTGCTGGCCTGTGAGCACCAACTGCCTACCTATAAGCAGCCTCACTACCCCTCCCTTAAGGCTGTTCCTGTTGGAATGCAAATGAAAGCACACATCAACAAAGTGGGCAAGGAATGGAGAAACAAAACATCCGGCCACCCCCTGGAGGCTTTTCTGCATAGTGGGTCGCATATGTGCAGTCCTTCCTGCTCAGAAAAACACAGGGCTGCTGCCTAGCAAGCCAGGCAAGGTTTTCAGGTGGTCTTGGCCAAGGGGGCAGAGGCCGTTTCCAGACCAATCGGATGTCAGTCATAAAACCAGAAGGCAGGAAAGGAGTGCCGCTTCCCTCCTACCTTTGTCACAAACCTCCTGTGCACAGAAAAGGAGCAGAGGGGCTTGGGCACAGAGCAGGCAGACAACAGATTAGATAAATGGGGATTGGTGTTCACCAGAGGACTGAGAGATCCCAGGTGTGCAGAGGGTGAGAGCACAGGGAGATTTGGAGAAGATAAGAAGGGCTAGGCCAGGGTGAGGCAGTTGTAATTTCCCCAGAAGAAGTGAAGAGGTGCATGGGGAGGTGTGCAGCCTGTGAACCTCAAGAGGAGGAGGGGGAAATTGGGAAGCAGAGGCAGAGGCAAAGAGGCAGTGACGCAGAGGCATGTGTGAGTTGAAAGCAGTCCAGAGCAGCAAGGCAGGGACAGGAGGGCTAGGAGAGAGAACTCGGAGGGAGTTATCAGCAAAGGAGGTATGTGTGCAGGGGACAAGCCTCAGGAACTCAGCTGCAGATGGCAGGTGGTGGCTAGGAAGGCCAGGTTGGGCGCCCCACCACCCTGGGACCAAGTAGAAGGGAGAAGAGGCAAGGGATTCTGGGGCACAGGCCTGCCCCATTCTCTGCGCGCAGCGCTGTGCTTTAGGGTGTAGACCTGAGGGGTAACGAATGCCATCCTTGGTTGGGGCACTACTGGGGCGTAATCATGTGGTCCTGTTACATTGACATTTCTGTCTTGATTGCTTTCCCGAAGAGTTTGTTGCTACCCAGGTCTCCGAAGCTGCATGGTTCAGGGAATGGGAGACTGGTGAGGACAGCAGGGGGAGGCCCCAGTGCCAATGGACTGTCCAGTAAGCAGCGCTGGGCTCCTTAGCCACGCCCACCACGAGAACAACACCCTGGACTTGAGCAAGTAGGACACAGTCCTCGAAAACCTCTTAGCACCTTCCAAGCCACTGTATACTGGGTGCGCTCACGTGTGCGTGTGTGTGCCCCTGCTTGCCTACATGCGTGTGTTCCTGATGCTGTACAAGAATGTGCTTCCTAAGCCTAAGTCTGCATATGTGCAAATAGGTATGTGGATGTAGATCCAGGAGGACCCGGCACAGTGTGTTATAGTGAGCATGTGGGGGTGGCGGGGAGGAAGAGAGAGAAAGAGAGAGAGAGAGAGTCGGCTCGCCTGTGAGGAATTTTTTGTTCATGTGCGGTTGCATGAGTGTGTCAGGTATGAGGTTGGACAGAGGGAGTTCAAAGTGTTTACACGTTACTTGTTTTTTGAAGTTCCCGGAAACCAATCATATGGCGAAGGCTCCCCTCTTGTGCTGTCCGCTACACAAAGGTCTCCGTACTTGATGCCAAGCTGCCTCTGCTCTTGGAGATCTGCATGACAGTGATGATGCTGCCTATGAATATCATTGCTGGGTGCTAGTGTGCCTTGGTCACGGCAGGGAAGGGTCAGATATCCCTTTCCCTGGTGTCTTAGCAGAGCTTCCTGAAGGAGCCTAAAACATATGGCTGTGAGCCACGGGCACCAGGATTGCCAGCTCCTGCCTCTAGCCAGTATAATCCTTGGCTGCTCAATAGCAGGAAGTAGCAGGCAGGGATCTGGGCCAGAGAGGCCAAGGCAAGCGGGAAGACAAGAGTTAAGCAGACACTAGCGCAGAAAGGAGATGCCCAGATTCGCTGACCTGCTAACCTTGTATCTCCCTTATGCTCTGAGCAAGAGAGATGAGGTTGATTGTGAGAGAGGTGGCGGATCCATACACCAGCCACTTCCAGGACTGGCAAGGGCAGAGGCGGTGGGGAGCTGTGTCACACGGGTTCAACCAGGATGTGGGAAGATGGAGCAGGAGGGGAGGTGGAAAGTGTATTTGCCTAGGACCCTGGCCCAAGCCGTTCCCAGCAGAATGGTCAGGGGAGGGATGTGCGGATCTACACATCCTGTGCATCCCCGAAGGCCTGTGAGAACTAGTGAGAACTTACAGCAAACCCCCAAGGGGCCCTGTGCCCTTTTTGCTATGGCAACTCCAGTTGGAACACTGGCTCAAGTCAGCAGGAGGCGCCTAGTACCTGGCCATGTCACAGAGCTCCAAACCATATGGGCACTGCCCAGAGGCTTCCCAGCACCCCAGGTGCAAATGCACTGTTAGTGAGGCACCAGGAGGCCCTGCTGGCCTGTGAGCACCAACTGCCTACCTCTAAGCAGCCTCACTACCCCTCCCTTAAGGCTGTTCCTGTTGGAATGCAAATGAAAGCACACATCAACAAAGTGGGCAAGGAATGGAGAAACAAAACATCCGGCCACCCCCTGGAGGCTTTTCTGCATAGTGGGTCGCATATGTGCAGTCCTTCCTGCTCAGAAAAACACAGGGCTGCTGCCTAGCAAGCCAGGCAAGGTCTTCAGGTGGTCTTGGCCAAGGGGGCAGAGGCCGTTTCCAGACCTATCGGATGTCAGTCCTAAAACCAGAAGGCAGGAAAGGAGTGCCGCTTCCCTCCTACCTTTGTCACAAACCTCCTGTGCACAGAAAAGGAGCAGAGGGGCTTGGGCACAGAGCAGGCAGACAACAGATTAGATAAATGGGGATTGGTGTTCACCAGAGGACTGAGAGATCCCAGGTGTGCAGAGGGTGAGAGCACAGGGAGATTTGGAGAAGATAAGAAGGGCTAGGCCAGGGTGAGGCAGTTGTAATTTCCCCAGAAAAAGTGAAGAGGTGCATGGGGAGGTGTGCAGCCTGTGAACCTCAAGAGGAGGAGGGGGAAATTGGGAAGCAGAGGCAGAGGCAAAGAGGCAGTGACGCAGAGGCATGTGTGAGTTGAAAGCAGTCCAGAGCAGCAAGGCAGGGACAGGAGGGCTAGGAGAGAGAACTCGGAGGGAGTTATCAGCAAAGGAGGTATGTGTGCAGGGGACAAGCCTCAGGAACTCAGCTGCAGATGGCAGGTGGTGGCTAGGAAGGCCAGGTTGGGCACCCCACCACCCTGGGACCAAGTAGAAGGGAGAAGAGGCAAGGGATTCTGGGGCACAGGCCTGCCCCATTCTCTGCGCGCAGCGCTGTGCTTTAGGGTGTAGACCTGAGGGGTAACGAATGCCATCCTTGGTTGGGGCACTACTGGGGCGTGATCATGTGGTCCTGTTACATTGACATTTCTGCCTTGATTGCTCTCCCGAAGAGTTTGTTGCTACCCAGGTCTCCGAAGCTGCATGGTTCAGGGAATGGGAGACTCGTGAGGACAGCACGGGGAGGCCCAAGTGCCAATGGACTGTCCAGTAAGCAGCGCTGGGCTCCTTAGCCACGCCCACCACAAGAACAACACCCTGGACTTGAGCAAGTAGGACACAGTCCTCGAAAACCCCTTAGCACCTTCCAAGCCACTGTATATTGGGTGCGCTCACGTGTGCGTGTGTGTGCCCCTGCTTGCCTACATGCGTGTGTTCCTGATGCTGTACAAGAGTGTGCTTCCTAAGCCTAAGTCTGCATATGTGCAAATAGGTATGTGGATGTAGATCCAGGAGGACCCGGCACAGTGTGTTATAGTGAGCATGTGGGGGTGGCGGGGAGGAAGAGAGAGAAAGAGAGAGAGAGAGAGTCGGCTCGCCTGTGAGGGATTTTTTGTTCATGTGCGGTTGCATGAGTGTGTCAGGTATGAGGTTGGACAGAGGGAGTTCAAAGTGTTTACACGTTACTTGTTTTTTGAAGTTCCCGGAAACCAATTATATGGCGAAGGCTCCCCTCTTGTGCTGTCTGCTACACAAAGGTCTCCGTACTTGATGCCAAGCTGCCTCTGCTCTTGGAGATCTGCATGACAGTGATGATGCTGCCTATGAATATCATTGCTGGGTGATAGTTTGCCTTGGTCACGGCAGGGAAGGGTCAGATATCCCTTTCCCTGGTGTCTTAGCAGAGCTTCCTGAAGGAGCCTAAAACATATGGCTGTGAGCCACGGGCACCAGGATTGCCAGCTCCTGCCTCTAGCCAGTATAATCCTTGGCTGCCCAATAGCAGGAAGTAGCAGGCAGGGATCTGGGCGAGAGAGGCCAAGGCAAGAGGGCAGACAAGAGGTAAGTGGAAACCTGCCCAGGGAGGAAATGCCCGGATCCGCTGACCTGTTTTTCTTGTATCTCCCTTGTGCTGTCAGGAAGACAGATGACATGGAGGGCGAGAGAGGTGGCAGATCCAGACACTGGCCGCTTCCAAGTCTGGCAAGGGCTGAGGCAGTGGGCAAGCTGTCCCACACGGGTTCAGCCAGGATGTGGGAGGATGGAGCAGGAGGGACGGTGGAAATTGTATTTACCTAGAAACATGGCCCAAGCCAGCCCCAGCAGAATGGCCATGGGAGGGATTTGCGGCTCCAGAGGTCCTGTGAACTTCAACTATGACACTGTAACACAAGGGCTGGAGGAAGACTGACAGGATGACTTGCATTGTGCAGGTGTTTCTACCAGAAGAAAGAAGGCATTGTAGCAGGCAGGGTCAAGGCTAAGGCTACAGAATGAAAGTCATGTTTTCTGGCCCATGGGGAACTGAAGTATGCAAACGCTGGGCTGACAGCTACCATTTTATAACAGATGATCTGCTAATTGCATTTTATTAAATACTAAAAAAAGTTGGATGAGTAAAAGCATAAAAAATACTCGAAATGAGTACTAACTATGATAAGGGCATCCAAAGTCACAGGAAAACTTTCTTTAAGCACAAAAATGGATTCCACGACAGCATTTATTTCAAAATTTCTGTCTTCTCAGAATTAATGTTTTAAACAATGATTCGTATAACTATCAATATTCCAATGGTCTTCAAGTTAATGCATACAAACGTCAAATTTTGTAAGGTTTACAAAGATAGGAAATCCCAATTATAAGGTGATATAACTGTGGTAGATATGGAGAACTGCAAATTCTAGCAATAAGGAAATAAAGTAAAGGTAAACTCTGGAGACTAAGTTGTTTTTATTTACATAAGGAGTTTTTGACTAGTAAATACCCAATCAATGTAAGAAGAAAAGGTATTCTCATCAGTGATAGTTGAATACTATCCTATCTCAAAACATTCTGGCTTTCTCTGAAATGGTTTTGAGAGGAGTCACTGTTTGGATTTTCCTTCTAAGTGTATAATGATTTAGCTCTAATGATACAAATGACTTAAATTAACATAATTCTGAGTGCATACTTGACTAACAAATCTTAAGATTTTAGATATATTTTAGGATTAAAGTGATTCCCAATTCAATGTTTCTATCGGACTGAAACTACCGTGCTATCTCCTCATTTCTTCTGAGTAGACACTATTAAACTTCTCCATGAGTTTACATATTTTTTACAAACTTATTAAATCATCAGGGACTCTGTCTTATGGTGTAGGAAGGACAGAAACACAAAACCAAAATGAAGCCAAACCTTCAAGAAGTTGACACAAAAAGTACACAAAAGTCAGCCCTGGAAATAAGGGCAGAATAAGGGAAATAAGGGCTATCATTAGAAAGTAACCTAAAGGTTCAGGGGAAGAAGAAATTAATTTTGGACAGGAAGACCAATATCTGAACTGGCCCCCAAGAGGCCTGAAGTTAGAAGGCTGTTTGCGTGTTCCATACTAGCGGGAACAAATCACAGAGGGGAAAAAAGAGAAAAGAAAAGAGGGAAATCTGGGAATATGGAAAGGAGCTCCATTGTGAAAGGCTTTTAGTATCAGACCAGGAAGGACTAAAGGAAAAGCAGTCAATTCAGGTTTTTAAGAAGAAAAAAAATGCAATCAAAACCAGCTCAAAAGTAAGAGTTCTCCTCACTGTTCCTCAATAATCAGCTCTTGTCTGTTGAAAACAAAAAGTAGAGTGCCTATGGTCCATACCTGTAATGAACCTACTCAGAATGCTGAGATATGCAGATCACAATTTGAAGCCAGCCTGGGCAGAAAAGCCCATGAGACTCACGTCTAATTAATCATCAGAAAGCAAAAGGGGAGCTGGGGCTCCAATGGCACAGCGCTGGACTTGAACAAAAATGCTCAGCTATAGTGCCCAGGCCCTAGTTCAAACCTCAAGAGCACACACACACACACACACTCACACACACACACACACACACACCAGCTCAGAGATTACTAGACATAATAGCCTAAAAGTTGTCATTTGAGCCTAAATAAAGCTATATACAATGCTGATTGGGAATAACTACAAGGCCTTTAGAAGTAACAAATGCCATTTGTAAGGAAATGGAAGGACTTGGAAAATATTATACTAAATGAAGTGAGACAGACCCAAAGAAACATGGACACTATGGTCTCCCTTATTGGGAATAATTAGTACAGGTTTAGGCAAGTTATAGCAGAGCATCACAAGGCCCAATTGCTATACCCTTATGAACACATAAGATGATGCTAAGTGAAATGAACTCCATGTTATGGATACAATTGTTATATCACAGTTGTAACTACTATCAATGTCCCATGTGTATCTGTAGCTTCTACTATTGATGATGTTCTTGTATCACCTTCCTGTGGTTGTACCTACACTCTCTCTGTAATTTATCTGAGTATATTGGAAACCGTGTATACTGGTATTGGAACTAGGAAATTGAAAGGGAATACCAAAATTGCGAGACACAGGGTAAAAAAAGACAAACAAATACAAAAGCAATACGTGCAAAAATGTTTGGTGTAAGTGAACTGCACAACTCAGGGGGGGAAAGGGTAAGGGGGAGAGTGGAGTGGGGTTTGAGGAACAAGGTAACAAACAGTACAACAAATGTATCCAATGCCTAATGTATGAAACTGTAACCTCTGTACATCAGTTTAATAATAAAAATTTGAAAAAAAAAGAAAAAAAAGAAAGGAATTACGTCACAAGGATAGTAAAAAAATATAAGTAACAAATGTAAGACTTATAGAAAAGCATGAACTGGATGACAGCAAGACAGAAAATAAAACAGTAGGCGGCTATCAGGAGGAATAGAATGAGCCAATAGATTCAGTCTTGGAGGTACGATGTAGAAGGTGACACTAACACATTTTATTTGGGATGACCACCCTGTAACTACAACTCAAAACCCCAGAGGTGAAAGTCAACACAGAAGTTTCTTCCAAACAGAGGACAACGTCAATATCAAGACATTAAAAAAAAAGAGAGAGAAAGAGAGAGAGAGAGATCCAGTAAAATTCATGGGGGCTGTTCTTGCCAGCCCAAGGAAGAAAGGATTCTGAGGGGAAGAGACCAGCGAAAAAGAAGACAATCAAGAAAAATGTCATAAAAGAGAATGTAAGTTTGAGCAAGGAAGAACACTCAGAGAGACAAATGCTAGAGAGAGAGGAAACACCTGAGAAAGCACTTACGGTTTTCCTGTCAAAATCATCTTCCCCTTTCACACATCCTACAGAATTGTTAAAACGATGACTGGTCTAGTCCTTGGCTAAGGTAGTTTGAAGTTTTTTAACCTATACCAACCTTGGTCTATTGATGACATGGGTCATGAATATCTGGGTCCTACGTGAAGGTTAAAATCTCATTGCTACCCAGGCTGTAAGCATGTAATCTATAATGGCACTGGACTCGGCTCTCCACTCCACTTCCCTCCATGGATACAGCACTTCAGAACTATTTGACACAAATTACCTATCTTCAAAACTGGCTTGAAACTAAGCTTCCATCCATCTCTTCCCGTTTAATACAATCAAGCCAAGCCACTGCACGAATTGCCTCCCAGCAGCCCCTCCTCTCCTCTCATTCCCTGCACGGGATCATCTGTTGGTCAGACATCAATCCTACTCTCTGGTGAACAGCTGACTCTGTTAGGGGTCGGTAGAAGGACCACCCAGCAGCTGCACCATGTTTTAGAGACAAAGCATGGTGGCCAATGTTTATGAGAATTGGAATACGGGGAAGCAAAGCAGTTAAAGCCCTTGGTAAGTGAAGAAACATTGTGCAAGTTAGCTCTTGGGAAAATGTTCTCCAGTGACTTCTCTGACATCATTCACAAGGCAGACAAGCAGGCAGTAACAGTCAACTTGCAGATTATGCACTTAATCCTCATACATTTATTTTTATTTTTTTATTTATTTTTTGGCCAGTCCTGGGCCTTGGACTCAGGGCCTGACCACTGTCCCTGGCTTCTTCCCGCTCAAGGCTAGCACTCTGCCACTTGAGCCACAGCACCGCTTCTGGCCGTTTTCTGCATATGTGGTGCTGGGGAATCGAACCTAGGGCCTTGTGTATCCGAGGCAGGCACTCATGCCACTAGGCTATAGCCCCAGCCCCCCTCATGCATTTATTGACACTCTACTTGGTGCGAGACATTGTGTAAAGACTAGATCATTTACCCACTTTAATTCATAGGCATGACTGAAACCCTCAAAGACTCTCTTGTTCAAATCTAGTTTGGCTTTAAGATCAGAGATCAAATGCCAGCACCTCCAGACAGATATCCATGAACCTTTCTCAGGCAACAGTAACAACTCTTTTCTCCCAAGTCTCATAGAATGCTGTTCATGGACTTCTTTTATGAAACACAATGATCCTCATACATTGTAATTCTTTCATGTGCTCTCTCCTAATAAACTTTCTCTCTATATATGCACATATACATATGTGTCTATATATATGTGTGTATACATATGCGTATATATGTATATATACATACGTATATATGCATATATATATAACTGAAATCCAAGATTCATGTCGTGATAATACCCCATTATCTTCCCACATCCCAAAGCATAATGCATCTCCTTTGATAATGAGTGTGTTCATGAGCTAGACTTTGTCCACCAAAGGCTCGATACATATTAGAAGTTTGATTATATGAAGGCAATAATCTTATTCTCTGCAATTAAAAGTCAATCTTAACATCTAAAAATAGGGAAAATAAAACTGTAAATAAGTGCAACATAGCAAATTATCCTAATTCCAATGTTAACACTTTATGTGGTACAATTGGATCAAGATGAGATTCAACTTCACCTTTCATCTTTCTATCTAATAGAGTTTTCTAAAAAGAAACAAATACATTAAATTACAAAAATTTATAACTTAAGTGTTTCAAGTGAACTGTTTTGAAATACTTTAGTATATGAATTATTCTTAAATCTTACGGATTCATTAAAATGGGAATGTAAACTGATTCAGACACTCTGGCAAGCAGTATGGAGATTCCTCAGAAGGCTAAATATAGAACTCCCCTATGACCCAGCAGCCCCACTTTTGGGTATCTATCCAAAAGACCACAAACAAAATCACAGTAATGCCACCAGCACAATAATGTTCATCGCAGCACAATTTGTCATAGCATGAATCTGGAGCCAAGCCAGATGCCCCTCAGTAGACGAATGAATCAGGAAAATATGGTACATATATACAATGGAATTTTATATTTCTATCTGAAAGAATGACATTGTCCCATTTGTAAGGAAATGGAAGGTCTTGGAAAAAATTATACTAAGTGAAGTGAGCCAGACCCAAAGAAACATGGACTCTATGGTCTCCCTTATTGGGAATAATTAGTACAGGTTTAGTCCTGTCATAGCAGAGCATCACAAGGCTCAATAGCTATACCCTTATGAACACATAGATGATGCTAAGTGAAATGAACTCCATGTTATGGAAACAATTGTTATATCACAGTTGTAACTACTTTCAATATCCCATATGTATCTGTAGATTCTATTATTGATGATGTTCTTGTATCACCTTCCTGTGATTGTACCTACACTATCTCTGTAATCTTATCTGAGTATATTGGAAACCGTGTATACTGGTATTGGAACTAGGAAATTGAAAGGGAATACCAAAATTGAAAGACACAGGGTAAAAAAAGACAAACAAATACAAAAGTAATACTTGCCAAAATGTTTGGTGTAAGTGAACTGAACACCTCAGGGGGCGAAAGGGAAAGGGGGAGGAGGGAGGGGGGAATGAGGGACGAGGTAACAAACAGTACAACAAATGTATCCAATGCCTAATGTATGAAACTGTAACCTCTCTGTACATCAGTTTGATAATAAAAATTGAAAAAAAATAAATAAAATTAGATATCTCTCAAAAGGTTTTTAATGAGATGCCATCAGTATGACACAGTCAGAATAAGGTTGAATTAAGTATCTCAGTACCTGTGGCCAACTTAAATTGACACATAAACCAATTAACTACCACAAATCTGCTCATATTTATCAATATACATCATCTTACATTATACCCAATCTCTCAATACTGACAGTAACAAGCATCCTTGTATCATAATTCATACATATATAACCAGACAAACTAGCCTTTCTCCAGAAGGAACACACCAGTACATGGGCAATGTTTATACTTCACAAGATCCAATCATTTAAGTGCAATAATAGGATGTACCAGGCAAGGCACTGGAGGCTCCCACTTGTAATCCTAACTATTCAGGAGGCTGAGATCTGAAGATCAAAGTTTAAAGTCAGCCCAGGAAGAAAAATCCATTGAGATGCTCATCTCCAATTAATCACTGGAAATCCACAAGTGGAGCTCAAAGTGGTAGAGTGCTAGTCTTAAGGAGAAAAGCTCAGGGGCAGGCTCTCAGGCTGAGTTCAAGCCCCATGACCAACCGAATTAAAAAAAAAAAAAAGCAAGTGATGTCAAATTAACAACACTTAACACTACGATACCTCTTAGGTTACATAACAAGCAACTTAAGGAGAACACTGGGCTTAGTATATTTACATATGTGCACAGAAAACTCCTAAATGCACAAATACAATCATAAGTAAATAAAGAAGACATAGTCCTGACAATTATTTTACAGTTGCCCATGTGGTCACCTGTGGTTACTTATAATTACTTTCTCTCTCTACTTATTCTGTTTTCCCTTTGTCTCACCAAGCTACTTATGGTTTTATACTGGGCCAGGTAATACAAACCTTCATTCTTAAAGGGTCTGTACAACTGATAGTCCATTAGATATGGTAACTGTAATAGTTTTCCATCGGGGTGGGAATGTGACTTAGTGGTAGAGTGCTTGCCTAGCATGCATGAAACCCTGGGTTCGATTCCTCAGCACCACATATATAGAAAAAGCCAGAAGTGTCTCTGTGGCTCAAGTGGCAGAGTGCTAGCCTTGAGCAAAAAGAAGCCAGGGACAGTGCTCAGGCCCTGAGTCCAAGCCTTAGGACGGGCAAAAAAAAAAAAAAATAGTTTTCCATCGACCCTAATCACAGAACACGTTAATACCAAAAGGCACCTTCGGGGATCTTCTAGGACCCAGACACTAGGAAGTAGCTATCCGATACCCCCTGATTGCAAACAGATCCATCACCCCAGCCAGCACAGTAGCTTCCTTCTTTGCTTGTCCATTCAGAGGCATGAGAAAGCCACAGCGTCCAGGGAGCAGAATTCACTTCCAGTTCAATGGAGCAATTGTGTCTCCCGATTGAAACATTCCTTCCTTTAGGACAAAGGCCTCTAGGTCAGCACAAAGTAAGATCATAGGAACAGGAAACAAAAATTTTGTTAATGGGTCACTAAGAGTAATCGTGGTGTCACTACCATGTTCACCATATGATTCTTCAAACCATTGATTCTAATTTCAGAGAAAAATCCCACCTATTCAATTCACAGTATCACAGTCTCCTGGGGAAGCTTGGTAGGCTTGATGGGAGTTATGGCATCATGACAAAGTCTTCCACCACACTGTCCTGCCAGCAGCTGCAGGATGTCATAGCAAACCAGTGAATTCTACCACCATGAGCATTATGTCTATCCTTTGCTGGAAGGTGAGTCCCTTGACCAGAAGCAATGCTATTTGAATACCATGATGGCAGATCAAACATTCTATAAGTCCATGGATGGTAATTTATCACAATCATTGCATGCAAGGAAGGTGTATATATAGGAAATGAGAATTCCAGTAAGAACAAATACTGCTCTATGACAAAAGTGATCCGAAGAAATATATCCACCATCATTAGCTTCAATCACTCTGGAAAACAGTACCCTATCAGCCACCACTACTCATCTCTTTGGTCAGCTGACTGGGCAATCAGCAATGGCCATAGCTGGGTCAGCATGGCGAGTCAGTCATGCTTTAGAAGCCAAGCATATTCCCCACCCAGTGGTTCATGGCCATTTTGCACATGGCTCCATTGTGTAAGAACAGGAGTGGCATGGGAAAAAGGATGATTTCTAGCCACAAAAAGGAGCAATCTTTTCACTTAATTACAAACATCATCCTCCACTCAGGTTATCTTTTGGTATTGTGCCCACTCAGCAAGTTCTACCACCTACCTCATCCCCAATTTCCTTGTGACCAATTTTCCAGTCATGCCTCTTCTAAGTCCCTAACCAGCTAGCCAAACAATTCACACAAGAGCTCACACATCCATAAAGTCACTCAACTGGCCCCTTCTCCCTGTAAGCCAACCAACAGAGACACTGCTCAATGTTCTGCCCACCTAGAGAATTTCCCTTTACCAGCGTCCTTTCAAGGTCATCCTAGTACAGAGTCAAAGTGCTACAACTATCTACTCTTACATGGTGCCTGAATATCACACAGAAGGTTCTGTAAAGCAGGCCCCAGTTTCTTCTTCTGTCAGCTGATCACAGGAAACTTACTCTAAAGACACAGGTATGGAATGAGAAGAATAAGAGTGCGACAGGACTTCAGACCAAAGGCATTTGGGCTATTTCTTATAACTTACTTGTTCCTCTCTTTAGTACTGGGAAGCATGTATATTCTCATCTGAATATTTGAGAGGTATTGAATTTTTGAAATCTACTTTGAGATTCTATCGTTTTAGATTTTCAGAGGAATAGGAGTAGAAAGAATCATCAAGAATAAAGATTAACAGAGTTTTAATCTCACATCCTATTATTATTTTTCCAATTTCACCAAAACCTCATTTTTTCAGACTAGTGTTCAATTGAAATCCTCTTAATGCTCATGAGGCTTTTGTGGCAACATGGCAAAACGTCTAAGAATTACAAAGACCTAAGTTTGATATTTGCCAATACCATTGCTGAAGTCTTGGCAATTAAATCTCTAGGCCTCCTGTAAATTTGGGTCTTACGCATAAACTCTTAATCTACCTTCTGAGAGTACAGGGTAGATGTTGAGTGTTCTCACCACAAAAATGATAATAATCTGCGATATATATGTTAGCTAGATTTAACCACTCTATGTGTAAAATATGTTGTACTTGATAAGTATGTATCATTTTACCTGTAGATTTTTATAAATATGTTGATTAAAAATGGAGGGAATACTACCTATGAGATACTGAATGGGCTCTAAGAAAATGAGTTCAATCAGGGAAAAGCCTTTTACAGGTAATGTTTATATTTGAACAAGAGCTTAGGATTTTTGTTTTTTTTTTCTTTAGAAATTTTATTTAAATATACGGAAAATAGTTATGGATGGCAAAAGGTGCTATTTATCCTGTATTTTTTATTTTTGTAATTTTGTATTCTTTTATTATTTAAAAGGTGATGTACAGAGAGATTACAAGAACATGTCAGGTAATGAGTACATTTCTTTTTAGACAATGTCACCCCTTCCGCAAGCTCTCTCCCTGTGTTTTCTTCCATTCCCCCCACACAAGTTATATAGTTAATTTTCAACATAGTGTCTAGTGAGTATGTCTCTGTTTCTTTCATGGTTTTGAGCATCACAGTTATTGATAGCATGTCTGAACCTGCTTCCTGGCTCTCCCATTGCACTCCTTGATCCCAATCATTCTACAACACCACAGTAATCAAGGGGATCTTTCTAAAACATGGCACATCACTTTTCTAGCTAAAACTTTCCAATGTGTTCTTAGAATATTTGAAATTAAGTCTAAACTTTCTATTATGGTTAATAAAACTACACACAACTTCTTTTATGACTCTATATCAGTTTTCTTTTAGGCTAGATAAAGTGTGAAGTACCCTGCACACACACACATACACACACACACACACACACACACACACACAACTCCTTTAGTTCTTACAAGAAAGTTTGAGAAGGTTGGCTGAAAGAGAGAAAAAAGCTGAGGAATTAAGATTAACAAACCTTCCCTAGAGCACCTAATTAGTAAGGCTTGCAACTGCTTCACACCCAGTTTTCAACAATATCTAGCACTTACTACATATCTTCTGCTAGACACTGAATGAATGTCTTTATATAAAGGTAACCACTTAATAGGACATATGCCACATGATGATATTATTATTCTCAAATGGAGAAAAAAGCTTGGACTCAAAGAAGTTAAGTAACTGGATTAAGTCACAGAAGTAGGAAATGGCAAGGCTGGAGTTTAAATAAACCCAGGACAGTCCCACTTCATACTGCTAACCCTAAGCATTTCCTCCTCCACATCCTCCTGCTCTTCCTCTTCCTATTATGCCAGTCCTGGAGCTCAAGCTCATAGCCTGGGAACTGTCCCTGGGCTTATTTTGAAGAGCTTAGGTTTTTTAATACATTTTAGCAAGTTTACTTAGGCTCATCTACCCTCCCATTGCAAAATGAAAAAGTTCATATTATTCTGTATGAGTCAGTACTTTGCTGAGATAAATTTTTTCAATACCATCTGTTTCATCAAATAAAATTCCTACTCTACATTAAAGATCATCTATTGTATCATTCATAACATCTGTACAAATACAATTTCGAGATATGTAAGGGGGTTGGAAATTTTTATCTTTCATATATTATGTTCCTACAGCTTGTTTTATGCTGTATTTTGGAGTCCAACTGGAAGATAAATCTTTGCCCCTCTGTCTGAAGTAGTTTCACGTACAACCCGTTTATGATTATAACTCTGTTGTAGTTCCTATCTCTTATATTTTTAGACTTTTAACTCATTCCATGTTTGAAACCAAAAGACAATCGCTGTGCTATTTGTCTATGAAAGGTGATTGTGCACAGTTTAACATTTGGCAAGCAAACGAGAACCATGACTATTTCTGTTAACATAGGAGGAATCCCCATCAGGGAAGTGACTTCAACTGAAAGGAAATATTTGGATAGGAGGAAGAGGGAAGAAAAGAAAAAGAGCAAATAAAACTTGTCAAGGGACCACTGTGTTGGGAGCCTTTTCTCTAGACTCGGTGCATTGAAAAACTCCATTATGGAGGTATCATTCACATTCACACACGAGCAAAACAGTATCAAAGACTATTATTCCACACCACAGCTAATATGGTGAAGAGGTGAATGGATCCCAGCTGTCTCCTCCATGAAATTGTGCAGCTTTCAGACTGAAGCTAAGTGGACAGCATATCTACTCTGTAGCATAGTGGAGAGGGAAAGAAATGAGTCCCAGATTGGATAGTGAAGAGTGCCAACTTCAGAAAAGAACCACTGAAGGAGGGTGGGGAGAGAGGAGAGATGAGGTGCAACAGTTATCACCAGCACAAAGGAGGAAAGATAATTTCAAAGGAAGGGTACTTGAGAATGGTCAGCATTAGGAAGTTCAATCAATAAAAGAACAGGCTCTCCACCTGCTAATGCAATCACCATTAACCCAAAAAAGCATACAAATCATCATTAATGCCTTCTTCTCCCTCACCAATTAGTAGCAGGGTTCAAATGAATTCCCTTGCCAGGCCTTCCTTTCCATCCTTTCTGCCCTCACTCTACTTCAAACTTTTACTCTCCAGCTGAGAAACTTGTAGCCTGGTCTTATGGTTTCTAGTTGGTGCCCTGGATTCACCCAGCTTCTTCTCTTCAAAATAGTTTCATGTGACTCTTCTGTGCAGAGTTCAAAAGGGATTTCCCCCCACACCCCTGTCACAAATCCAGTATTTTTCCAGTCTTTACACTCTCTAGACAGCTTTTTACTTTTAAGCCGCTGTCCCATACGACACTAACTAACCCTATGAGCTTTATCTGCTTGACTTGATCAGTGGCTGTGAACTACTTGCTCTCTGACCTTTATTCTATCTGTACCTCAGTTTATCAGCTGCAAACATGGAAATAAATTTTTTTAAGAAAAAATAGTGCTTATCCCCTATAATTAGAGAATAAAACATGCAAAACTCTTGAAATAGTGCCTGACTGCACTATTGAATAAGCACTCAATGAATTTTAGTTATAATTGTATTAACTTTATGATTTTATAATTAACTTTTCAGCTAAATGTCATACAAAAACCCCCAACAACAACAAATAGGACCATGAACAGTGTATTGGTACCACGTAACATTTAGCCTCCACGTTATGCTTTTAGCCACTTTGCCATGATCCCAACAAACTGCCCAAGTTCTGCCTCTAAAAGGCTCTCCATGTATTCTGACTATCTACTCTGAAGAGCCTGTCATACTTAAATGACTGATTCCTAAATATAGTCATTCTAAATCCAATCACTTCCCTTTCAGAAGCGTTGTCGCTGAACTCTTTCTGAGAGCAATGGCCTACCAATTTGGAATATTTTTACTTTTTGTGTAATGCTTATTAATTTATTGCTTGTAATTTTTTTTTGCCAGTCCTGCGGCTTGAACTCAGGGACCTGGGCACTGTCACTGAGCTTCTTTTGCAGAAGGCTAGCATGCCAACAGTTGAGCCACAGCATCACTTCTGGCTTTTTCTGTTTATGTGGTACTGAAGAATCGAACCCAGGGCTTCGTGCATGCTAGGCAAGCACTATACCACTAAGCCACATTCCCAGCCCTGATTGCTTTGGTAAACTTTTAAACTACTATATTTTCCTATCACTTTTAAGTCTACAAATCACTTTGAAATCCATCTGCTCCTTAGGTTTCATTTCCCTGACTATGATTGCCTGCCCCAGGTGGCAGGAACTGAGATTTTGCTTGTCTATGTAACTCTGCCCTGCCAGGGCACTGCCAGGGAGCAGATTCCTAAACACAGGCGCATGAAGGGCATGGATCGTCCTATGCACACAGCTTCACCGTCACTGAAGAAAGAAACAAACTACTTTTCAAGTAAGAAAAAAAGTCAATTAAGGTTTTTAAGGATCTCACTTTTCCTCCAAGAAATAACTTTCCAACTTTCTAGCAAATCTCTTTTTATTTCAAATACCTGATGCTGCAAACGGTCATCTCTGTCTTGATACATCTTAATGGCTAGCAAAGTGTGGGAAGGGGTAGTTGCCATAGTGACCAAGAGAAATGTCTGTAGACAGACAATTTCTGTCACTGAGACAGAAGAGTATTTCCTGTTCATCCATCTCTAGTTTGATTTAGTATAGTAAAGCTCCAAGGCAAAGTCGATTCATTTCAATTACAGAAGACATTGCTCTGGTTCTGACTCCGCAGGAATGGTACCAGTAATGTGTCACCAACACTTGACAATGGCTCAGTCTCAGCAATAGTTTGACAAAAGAAGAATCTCACCACTTGTTGACTGACACCAGTAGAGTCACATCAGTAATCAATAACAGTTCAGTCTCACTCATATTTTTGTGTGCCTTAGGACTGGAGTTAAGATTGCCACAGAAATGAAATCAACTATGAAAGATATTCATTTGTAATTCTAAGTGCTTACATTCACATAAACAATTATTTAACATGTACACAGGCCAGTAGTTACTACCTATTTCCATTATTCATCATTTTCTCTGGCACCTTTCACCACTTAATCCCATTTTTTCCAAAATTAAAATTTAAAGAGGCAACTTCAGTCTGGTTTGGACAATGACACTATTCACTGGGAGACACAGGAGAAGAAGATGGGTCGGGGAGTGAGGTTAAATTCATCCTGAGCCATTCTAGATTTATAATGCCCAGCTAGACTTGTGTGCTGTTGGCCAAATTCTTCTAAAAAGCTATCCCATTAAGCCCAGCACAAGGTCGACTAATGCCTTCTGGCTTCTGTGAGTCTGAGGTTCGTATCTCTGATATTAGATATTCCATTTCACTGGATGCTACAGAGACCATTCTTTTGCAGAGGAAAACGAGTATTTTCCAACTTCAAAATAGACTTGCTAAAAGGTAGATTTCTAATTTCTAGTTAGGCGATTTATAATGTCTTCTTGTAATAAGGCATATGTGAAGTAGGTTCAGATCCAGGTCTATGGATCATGCTCTTGTTCAAACACACTTGATATTTACAATGTCAACCATGTCACCAAGATGGGGGGAAAATCATGGTTTAGTATGCTGAGCAAAGTTGACTCACTGATCATCCCAGGATTTAATCAGAAAATGCTCAAGATTTCAAGGCAAATATGAGCTGTAGCTGCTCATCTCTCCTAGTTCTAATCTATTACCCTATTTGGTACCATTAGAGAACCGGAGCAGAGCATTCAACACAACCTAACATGTCAGACTAGACAACTTGTATGCAATAAAAAAGGCCAAAGGCAGAATTAAACATCAAATGACCCCATTTTCTTCAAACACATTGACACTGATTTCTCTTTAGTCTTTTTCAACAATGATATTGTCTTTATACGTGTTTATTACAATAAATTCATACCAAATCAATAAATTCTTACACTTGCATGAGATTTTTGTTTTTGTTTGTCCTGGGACTTGAACTCTGGGCACTGTCCCAAGCAACTTTTGCTCAAGGCTGGCATTCTACCACATGAGCCACAGTGCCATTTCCAGATTTTTCTGAGTAGTTTATTGGAGATAAGAGTCTCATAAGCTTTCTTGCCCCAAGTAGCTTCAAACTGCAATCCTCAGATCTCACCCTCCTGAGAAGCTAGGGTTACAGGCATTGATTCCTGGGTCCTACCTTTGCCTACGTTTCTTTGCTGTGGTGTATACGTTAAAGAACAGGAAGTTCTAATGTTTCTTCCTATCAGTGGAACTATGTTGAAAAATTAGAAATAACTTGAGAATACCAACATTAGGATTCATCGCCATGATGTGGCAAAGGCATGGGAGGTTTAGAAATCTTCACATGTGATAGACAGACTCTTCTGAAGAGACAATGCCCCTATTAAACTTATGGCTTCTAATGTGTAACCTCCAACATCCTAAAAATATCCCAAAGACTTTTATGTTCTTGGTACTAAAGTTTGTAAGATATGGTGAACAGAGGATGTTGTCCTAATGACCTAGGACTAGATTTCATAACTACATAGATGCCCTCATACTAATTAATATGATCATCTTAACTACCATCTGAAACAGTATTCATTGTTGAGGAGAAAAAAACCACAGGCTATTCTCAGCCACAGAACATGACCAAAAATTGTGGATACACATTTCTTTCTGTATAGCTGAATTGCATGTCATCGTCTGATGAAAACCAACCCAAAATTACAGTTATAATCTAGTTATAATAATGTCAAGCCAGACTCTGGACAACCTGCTTCTGGAAGTCCTCTCCAGGCTGGTATGGCCCGTGCCTTTGTCAGATTAACTGCATGGCCCACATCTGAGGTCATCCTAAATCTCATGATGGAGAAGAACAAACTCAAAAACTCAACTACAACTAGTTTAATTGGCTGTGAACTTCCATAGGGTTTGGGATTATTGTGTTTGGGGGATGAGAATTTTAGGAGATTAACAATATTTGAAAAGCACAGTCATTTTTTCCAAATATAATATCAGAAAAAAATCCATTTGGGTGGCCTAGCATGCTCAAGACCCTGAGTTTGATTCCCAGTGCTGCAAGAAAAGAATAAGAGGGCTGGGGATATGGCCTAGTGGCAAGAGTGCTTGCCTCGTGTACATGAGGCCCTGGGTTCGATTCCTCAGCACCACATATACAGAAAATGGCCAGAAGTGGCGCTGTGGCTCAAGTGGCAGAGTGCTAGCCTTGAGCAGGAAGAAGCCAGGGACAGTGCTCAGGCCCTGAGTTCATGGCCTAGGACTGGCCAAAAAAAAAAAAAAGAAAAGAAAAAGAAGAAAGCTGGATAGGGGGAGAGAACGGAACAGAAGAGGGGCAAGGGGAAAGAGAGGGAGAGAAAGGGGAAGGGACAAGAGAAGGAGGGGAGAGGAATAGGAAAGGAAGGAAGGGAGAAGGGGATGGGAAGACAAAGGAGAGGTGAAGAGAAGGAGAGAGAAGAGGGGGAAGATGAAACACACTCCCAATTCTTTTGTCACTCAGTGACAAACACAATCAAATTCTCATCCCTATACCTGGGAAAATAAGGAAATGCAATGAAGCTGGGTATTGGGGCACCGGGGCTCACATTTCAGACCCAGTGACTCCAGACTCTGAGACAGAAGAATTGATTGAGAACTTTGCCTTAATACCAGCCAAGGCAACACAGCCAGACCCTGCCTTCCAGTATAATTTCAACTCATTAAAAATGAAGTCTAAAATACAAGTCAAATTAAATCCTCTAGCGACCTTAAAGGTAAGTTGTAGCTAACAAACAAACAACCTATTTCAATTCAGAACAGTAAATGTTCTTTACTCATGTGGATTTGTAAAGATCTAGTAATCGAGAAGACCACCACAAAATAAGGAAACTAGAGAAAAGCTCAAAAAAAATGTTCACAGTGTTCTTGACCAAACTAAATAAAATCCCATTGTAATTTTCAGCATAAGAAAATGTTTAATTCTTTGCTCTTTTTCTTAAGTCAGCATAACTTCCTGTATCTGCCTTATGGATAACATTGGATGAGCCAGCCTAAGAGAACTGGAGTCCTGTTCTTACTGTTCATCTGCTGTTTGGATCTAGCCCATTGCGACTTTCCTTATTTCTGACACAAATTCATCAAGATCACTTCATTAGTAATGGAAAAACTGTACATGGAACAAGAAATTATTTCGGGGAAATATCTAAAACTTTCAAATGTTGAAATTATTTCACCATAAAATTTGGACTGCAATTAAGTTGTCACACTGATTGAAAATACACTTCGGAGCATTTTTTTCCAGAAAAAAAAGCTTTTCTCTCTGTAACATAATACAAGGAGAACACGCAACAATGCAGAGGAAATAGCATCAGCATCAAGAGATTTGGGTGACTAAAGAACATCTGCAATAATTTTAGCATTTACCGTTTTCCTTTGATTTCTCTGCAGAGAAAATACTTCATTATACAAAATAACTCTGCTAGAAAAAGAATGTATGCCCACATCCTCATGATTCCTACGTATGTAGTAATACATACATATATATATAAATATATATAAATATATATAAATATATATATATATTTCATACCGTAAAGTATGGCTGTTGAGGTGGAAAGCAATGTCTAGTATCCAAGAATGCAAAGCGAGCAAAACAAGCCACTGTTATGCATGGACATAGACCACCTCTCCATAACACACAAGATACCTGTTCTGGAATTTCTTCTTGTTAAGTAAGCTGTTTCATTAAAGAATAAGAAAAAATAATTTTTTACTGCTTTTCAATTAACCTGTATGAGCTATTTCTCAAAAACTAACAAAATATGCTAGGCACCATTGGCTCATGCTTACACTCCAGCTACTGAGGAGGCTGAGAGCTGAGGGTTGCTGTTTGAAGCCAGCCCTACCAGTAAGACTGTGAGCCTGTTATCACCAAGTAACCAGTCAAAAAAAAAAAGCCTCTGAGTAGAGCTGTGGCTCATGTGGTAGAGCACTAATCTTGATTTTAAAAAAGTAAAAATTCAGACCACTCCCAGGCCCTGAATTCAAGCACCCAACAGGCACAACATACTCTAAAATGAAACATGTAAAGATACACGCAAACCTAATTCAATAATTAATGAAACAGAAAAAGACTCAGGGTCCATCATGATACCCTAGTATGAATGAGCAAAGTTGAGTAAATGCTAAACATGGCGTGTTTTCCCTGCTCAGGCGAGGCCAGCCAGGTTTAGTAAGGTTCCACAACGAATGAGGCCCCACAGGACTCCTGCCCTTACAAGGAGACCATTTTCCACCAGAGTGGGACCTTCCTGGAAGTGACCACCTTCCCCTGAAACCATGTCTATCCTCAGCCGAAGCCTTGGGAGGCAAGTTCCTCTGTTGGAACTTTCTGGAGAATGGAGCCAAGTTCTTTTTCTGGACAGCTCGAGAATTTGAGGATATTTGGATACTTCTCCACTCTGAAGCTTCTTTGCAGTTATCCTACTCATATTTATACCATATGGCGCCAATGAGACGCTCAAGTAAACATTCTTTGCACACCATTTTACTAACTCAGTTCTTTAGTATTTATTAAGACTAACATGGGCTGGGCACTGGAAAACCTGTAGCATACAATTCTTTCATTAAAACTTTGACTTTGAAGACCATAATAACATACCTCTTAACTAGCGTCATTCTATGGCAGTGATTATAGACTTAATTCCTTAGATGCTGTATTAGTTCTAGAGAGCTCCATGCAGTATTGCTAATCATCAAGAGGCGCTTCTCTTTCTATTTTTGATGGAGTAGGTAACTTAGGCTGGAAGCACTTAAAGACCTTCCAATCCTAAACTACTCATTAACAGTGGAGCCAGACTTTCCAACAATTCTGATCCTCCAACTGAGTCCTTTCTACTGGCTACACCAATGCTACCTAAGTGGGGGGGAAATAACCAGCATACTATTTTAGACACATTATGAATATGGCACTATTTATGTTACTGGTATTTACTCCAAAACATTTAAGTGCAAAAATCTTTAAGAACATGGATAAGCAGTGCTGATTTGTAAAAATTTAATGAAGGTCATTAAAATAATGCTGGCTGCTAGAAAAAATTGGAAGAGAAAATGCCGAGTGTACCAAATCCTACTTTACCTAGCTGAAACTAACTCTTTTGAACGTATTTTCTCTGACCTAAGTGTCTATTCAAGAGCATAGTCTTTCCCTTGCTAAAATAAATTAGGTGAGTGGAGCTCTTGCATTTAGTGATAAAGCACACCCAGGAGACCAACTATGTCTACTTCAACACTGTACTCACCGTAATGTGAAAATCCCACCTACCATCTTGGATTTTTTCTTTGGAGGGCAACATTTACTAAACCTCTGTAGTTAATTATATTAAATAGTACTGTCACATCATATACTGTGAACTTTGCAGAAGAGAAATTTGACCAGTGTCTTTCAAGGGAGTACATTTATATATATATATATATAATTATTTTCAAACCTTCACAACATAGTTACTCTGCATGCTGATTTCCTTTCTATTTCACATTATAAGATCGAACATTGAGTGTCCGGGGGAAAATTATTTAACTTTTACAATATTTGTACTAAATTTAATATTAATAAAAAGGGGAAAATCATCTCAAAATTCGAACAACGTTTTTACTGCAAACACTACTTGCAGAAAAAGAGCTCTTCAATTTAGCACCTTTTAAAAGAGATTTTATAAATGATGATACAGTATGTTAAATTAATCCTTCTTTTACTCTCACATTCTCTGCCCTCTCAACCCCTATTATTCAATAGCTTTCACTGAGTTTTGTTTTGCCATCTTCATTCTCAGATGCAATATGTTTCAGTATTGTTCAACCTGTAACATTCTCTACCCACACGTGGTGTACTTTGTACATATCTTTTAAGGATAAGAAAGCTGAGGCAAGTCATGAGGCTAGGAGAGATGGGGAGAATGAAGGAAGGGGATGCATTGTACTCAACTGATATGGTGAATACAACTCCTTTGTACAAAGACTTCAAGATTTAAAAAAAAAAGAATTACAGTATCTCCATTTAACAAAATATAACAGAATGTAAACTTCCGTGTCCTATTATTAAAATAAATTGTTTTACAAGGCCAAATTTGAAGGCAAGAATGACATTTGGAAGTCCTTGAACCCAACCCATTATCTAATAGATACAGACAATAGAGGTATCAGCTAGAATGAACCAAATCACCTCCTATTGGAACACGAGTTCATTGAAATCTGTTTCCCAACTCTCATAGAACTCTGATACAAATGTGCTATAGAGGAAGACACAAGGGAGACAGACCAGCTCAGTAACAAACTGCATGTGAATTATGTGGCATTATTAGGAAGAGCAATATAACCAGTACTAGCACAGCTTCTGATCTACCTGGAGGATTTAAGAGAATGCTTATCATTTCAACTTGACGTCTGTGTAGGTCATTAAGGCTGGGTAGCCATTTGACAGGCAGACATGAATGGGGAAGATTCCAGGAAGAAGAGACAGAGACAGAAAAGCAGGAAGAAAACAAGTTTCTAG
>NW_025961659.1:0-34081 GCF_023159225.1 Perognathus longimembris pacificus | reverse complement strand
AGGCTAAGGCTACAGAATGAAAGTCATGTTTTCTGGCCCATGGGGAACTGAAGTATGTAAACGCTGGGCTGACAGCTACAATTCTATAACAGATGATCTGCTAATTGCATTTTATTAAATACTAAAAAAAGTTGGATGAGTAAAAGCATAAATAATACTCGAAATGAGTACTAATTATGATAAGGGCATCCAAAGTCACAGGAAAACTTTTTTTAAGCACAAAAATGGATTCCACGACAGCATTTATTTCAAAATTTGTCTTCTCAGAATTAATGTTTTAAACAATGATTCGTATAACTATCAATATTCCAATGGTCTTCAAGTTAATGCAGACAAACGTCAAATTTTGTAAGGTTTACAAAGATATGAAATCCAAATTATAAGGTGATATAACTTTGGTAGATATGGAGAACTACAAATTCTAGCAATAAGCAAATAAAGTAAAGGTAAACTCTGGAGACTAAGTTGTTTTTATTTACATAAGGAGTTTTTGACTAGTAAATACCCAATCAATGTAAGAAGAAAAGGTATTCTCATCAGTGATAGTTGAATACTATCCTATCTCAAAACATTCTGGCTTTCTCTGAAATGGTTTTGAGAGGAGTCACTGTTTGGATTTTCCTTCTAAGTGTATAATGATTTAGCTCTAATGATACAAATGACTTAAATTAACATAATTCTGAGTGCATACTTGACTAACAAATCTTAAGATTTTAGATATATTTTAGGATTAAAGTGATTCCCAATTCAATGTTTCTATCGGACTGAAACTACCGTGCTATCTCCTCACTTCTTCTGAGTAGACACTATTAAACTTCTCCATGAGTTTACATAATTTTTACAAACTTATTAAATCATCAGGGACTCTGTCTTATGGTGTAGGAAGGACAGAAACACAAAACCAAAATGAAGCCAAACCTTCAAGAAGTTGACACAAAAAGTACACAAAAGTCAGCCCTGGAAATAAGGGCAGAATAAGGGAAATAAGGGCTATCATTAGAAAGTAACCTAAAGGTTCAGGGGAAGAAGAAATTAGTTTTGGACAGGAAGACCAGTATCTGAACTGGCCTCCAAGAGGCCTGAAGTTAGAAGGCTGTTTGCGTGTTCCATACTAGCGGGAACAAATCACAGAGGGGAAAAAAGAGAAAAGAAAAGAGGGAAATCTGGGAATATGGAAAGGAGCTCCATTGTGAAAGGCTTTTAGTATCAGACCAGGAAGGACTAAAGGAAAAGCAGTCAATTCAGGTTTTTAAGAAGAAAAAAAATGCAATCAAAACCAGCTCAAAAGTAAGAGTTCTCCTCACTGTTCCTCAATAATCAGCTCTTGTCTGTTGAAAACAAAAAGTAGTGTGCCTATGGTCCATACCTGTAATGAACCTACTCAGAATGCTGAGATCTGCAGATCACAATTTGAAGCCAGCCTGGGCAGAAAAGCCCATGAGACTCACGTCTAATTAATCATCAGAAAGCAAAAGGGGAGCTGGGGCTCCAATGGCACAGCGCTGGACTTGAACAAAAATGCTCAGCTATAGTGCCCAGGCCCTAGTTCAAACCTCAAGAGCGCACACACACACACACACACTCACACACACACACACACACACACACACACACACCAGCTCAGAGATTACTAGACATATAGCCTAAAAGTTGTCATTTGAGCCTAAATAAAGCTATATACAATGCTGATTGGGAATAACTATAAGGCCTTTAGAAGTAACAAATGCCATTTGTAAGGAAATGGAAGGACTTGGAAAAAATTATACTAAATGAAGTGAGACAGACCCAAAGAAACATGAACACTATGGTCTCCCTTATTGGGAATAATTAGTACAGGTTTAGGCAAGTTATAGCAGAGCATCACAAGGCCCAATTGCTATACCCTTATGAACACATAAGATGATGCTAAGTGAAATGAACTCCATGTTATGGATACAATTGTTATATCACAGTTGTAACTACTTTCAATGTCCCATGTGTATCTGTAGCTTCTACTATTGATGATGTTCTTGTATCACCTTCCTGTGGTTGTACCTACACTATCTATGTAATCTTATCTGAGTATATTGGAAACCGTGTATACTGGTATTGGAACTAGGAAATTGAAAGGGAATACCAAAATTGAGAGACACAGGGTAAGAAACGACAAACAAATACAAAAGCAATACGTGCAAAAATGTTTGGTGTAAGTGAACTGAACAACTCAGGGGGGGAAAGGGTAAGGGGGAGAGTGGAGTGGGGTTTGAGGAACAAGGCAACAAACAGTACAACAAATGTATCCAATGCCTAATGTATGAAACTGTAACCTCTGTACATCAGTTTAATAATAAAAATTTGAAAAAAAAGAAAAAAAGAAAGGAATTACGTCACAAGGATAGTAAAAAATATAAGTTAACAAATTGATGACTTATAGAAAGAGCATGAACTGGATGACAGCAAGACAGAAAATAAAACAGTAGGCAGCTATCAGGAGGAATAGAATGAGCCAATAGATTCAGTCTTGGAGGTACGATGTAGAAGGTGAAACTAACACATTTTATTTGGGATGACCACCCTGTAACTACAACTCAAAACCCCAGAGGTGAAAGTCAACACAGAAGTTTCTTCCAAACAGAGGACAACGTCAATATCAAGACATTAAAAAAAAGAGAGAGAAAGAGAGAGAGAGAGATCCAGTAAAATTCATGGGGGCTGTTCTTGCCAGCCCAAGGAAGAAAGGATTCTGAGGGGGAAGAGAACAGCGAAAAAGAAGACAATCAAGAAAAATGTCATAAAAGAGAATGTAAGTTTCAGCAAGGAAGAACACTCAGAGAGACAAATGCTAGAGAGAGGGGAAACACCTGAGAAAGCACTTACGGTCTTCCTGTCCAAATCATCTTCCCCTTTCACACATCCTACAGAATTGTTAAAACGATGACTGGTCTAGTCCTTGGCTAAGGTAGTTTGAAGTTTTTTAACCTATACCAACCTTGGTCTATTGATGACATGGGTCATGAATATCTGGGTCCTATGTGAAGGTTAAAATCTCATTGCTACCCAGGCTGTAAGCATGTAATCTATAATGGCACTGGACTCGGCTCTCCACTCCACTTCCCTCCATGGATACAGCACTTCAGAACTATTTGACACAAATTACCTATCTTCAGAACTGGCTTGAAACTAAGCTGCCATCCATCTCTACCCGTTTTAATACAATCAAGCCAAGCCACTGCACGAATTGCCTCCCAGCAGCCCCTCCTCTCCTCTCATTCCCTGCATGGGATCATCTGTTGGTCAGACATCAATCCTACTCTCTGGTGAACAGCTGACTCTGTTAGGGGTCGGTAGAAGGACCACCCAGAAGCTGCACCATGTTTTAGAGACAAAGCATGGTGGCCAATGTTTATGAGAATTGGAATACGGGGAAGCAAAGCAGTTAAAGCCCTTGGTAAGTGAAGAAACATTGTGCAAGTTAGCTCTTGGGAAAATGTTCGCCAGTGACTTCTCTGACATCATTCACAAGGCAGACAAGCAGGCAGTAACAGTCAACTTGCAGATTATGCACTTAATCCTCATGCATTTATTTTTATTTTTTTATTTTTTTTGGCCAGTCCTGGGCCTTGGACTCAGGGCCTGAGCACTGTCCCTGGCTTCTTCCCGCTCAAGGCTAGCACTCTGCCACTTGAGCCACAGCACCGCTTCTGGTCGTTTTCTGCATATGTGGTGCTGGGGAATCGAACCTAGGGCCTTGTGTATCCGAGGCAGGCACTCATGCCACTAGGCTATAGCCCCAGCCCCCCTCATGCATTTATTGACACTCTACTTGGTGCGAGACATTGTGTAAAGACTAGATCATTTACCCACTTTAATTCATAGGCATGACTGAAACCCTCAAAGACTCTCTTGTTCAAATCTAGTTTGGCTTTAAGATCAGAGATCAAATGCCAGCACCTCTAGACAGATATCCATGAACCTTTCTCAGGCAACAGTAACAACTCTTTTCTCCCAAGTCTCATAGAATGCTGTTCATGGACTTCTTTTATGAAACACAATGATCCTCATACATTGTAATTCTTACATGTGCTGTCTCCTAATAAACTTTCTCTCTATATATGCACATATACATATGTGTCTATATATATGTGTGTATACATATGCGTATATATATATGCATATATACATACGTATATATGCATATATATAACTGAAATCCAAGATTCATGTCGTGATAATACCCCATTATCTTCCCACATCCCAAAGCATAATGCATCTCCTTTGATAATGAGTGCGTTCATGAGCTAGACTTTGTCCACCAAAGGCTAGATATATATTAGAAGTTTGATTATATAAAGGCAATAATCTTATTCTCTGCAATTAAAAGTCAATCTTAACATCTAAAAATAGGGAAAATAAAACTGTAATAAGTGCAACATAGCAAATTATCCTAATTCCAATGTTAACACTTTATGTGGTACAATTTGATCAAGATGAGATTCAACTTCACCTTTCATCTTTCTATCTAATAGAGTTTTCTAAAAAGAAACAAATACATTAAATTACAAAATTTATAACTTAAGTGTTTCAAGTGAACTGTTTTGAAATACTTTAGTATATGAATTATTCTTAAATCTTACGGGTTCATTAAAATGGCTCCAATGAGTATCCGATTCTCATCTATCAACAAAGTTATTTGTGAGCAAGGAAACTGGGTTACTGGTTGTGTTTTTGATAGTTTGGAATAGCTAAAATTCAACATACCTTTCTAATTTACCATCATTTGGTTCAAATGGTCTAATTTACCAAAAGAAAATCTTGATTCTTTTTGAGAAAATACTGAGGCTACATGGGCTAAATCAATAGGAAAAAGGACCCTAAGCCTTTTTGATTTCAGGAGATGAGTATCTAGTAAGAAGAGTAATGGGGTTAGTGTTTAGAATTCTAGGTCCATGCTTAGATGAATGAGCTCTTTGTTGTCAGTAAGTAGTTGGCTTTTGTCATTTTTTTTTTTGGTGCCAGTTTTGGGACTTGAACCCAGGATTCTGGGTGCTGCCCCTGAGCTTTTATGCTCAAGGCTACTATTCTACCATTTGAGCCAGAGCTCAGCTTCTGGCTTATTAGTGGTTAATTGCAGATAAGGGTCTCACAGACTTTCCTGTCCACACTGACTTTGATCCACAATACTCAGATCTTAGCCTCCAGAGCAGCTAAGAATATGGGCACCTAGGTGTCTAGTACCCGGTTACTGGTTTCTCTTGACTTTAAACTAGATATGAGAACTTTAAAAGCTTGAAAAATGAAATTAAGTCAGAAGTAAGGAAATGGAAAAACCTCCCATGCTCCTGGATTGGGAGGATTAATATAATCAAAATGGCAATATTGCCAAAGACTATCTACAAATTCAATGCAATACCCATTAAATATCCCACCACCATTTTTTAATGAAATAGAGGAAGCAATCCAGAAATTCAAATGGAACAATAAAGACCTAGAATAGCAAAAACAATCCTAGGCAGAAAGAACAGTGCTGGAGGAAATAACAATACCCAACTTCAAGCTGTATTATAAAGCTATAGTAATAAAAACAGCTTGGTATGGGCACCAGAACAGGCCTGAAGACCAATGGAACAGAATTGAAGACCCAGAAATGAACCCACAGAACTATGCCTACTTAATCTTTGATAAAGGAGCTAAAACAATAGTATGGAAGAAAGATATCCTCTTTAACAAGTGGTGCTGGCAAAACTGGCTCAACACATGCAACAAACTGAAACTAGATCCTTATATGTCACCTGGCACCCAAATCAATTCCAAATGGATTAAAGACTTCGAAATCATAACAGACACCCTGAAAAACACTAAAGGAAGGAGTAGGAGAAATACTTGGCTCCTTGGCACAGGACGGAACTTCCTTAACAAAGACACAGAAACGCTACAAATCAAAGAAAGGTTGGACAAATGGGACTGCATCAAACTGCAGAGCTTCTGCACGGCAAGTGACATAGCTCGCAAGATAAACAGAAAGCCCACAGACTGGGAGAGAGATCTTTACTGGACATTCAACAGACAAAGGCCTCATATCTAAAATATATGCAGAACTAAAAAATTACCTTCTTTCAAAACAAAACCGCAAAGAACCAATAGCCCCCTCATCAAGTGGGCTAAAGATTTACAAAGACACTTCTCTGATGAGGAAATGAGAATGGCCAAGAGACATATGAAAAAATGCCCTACATCACTGGCCATGAAAGAAATGCATATCAAAACAACACTGAGATTCCATCTCACCCAGTAAGAATGTCCTATATAAAGAAAACTAACAATAACAATTGCTGGAGGGATGTGGCCAAAAGGGAACCCTAATCCATTGTTGGTGGGAAGGTAAACTGGTTCAGACACTCTGGCAAGCAGTATGGAGATTCCTCAGAAGGCTAAATATAGAACTCCCCTATGACCCAGCAGCCCCACTTTTGGGGTATCTATCCAAAAGACCACAAACAAAATCACAGTAATGCCACCAGCACAATAATGTTCATCGCAGCACAATTTGTCATAGCACGAATCTGGAGCCAAGCCAGATGCCCCTCAGTAGACGAATGAATCAGGAAAATATGGGTACATATATACAATGGAATTTTATATTTCTATCTGAAGAATGACATTGTCCCATTTGTAAGGAAATGGAAGGTCTTGGAAAAAATTATACTAAGTGAAGTGAGCCAGACCCAAAGAAACATGGACTCTATGGTCTCCCTTATTGGGAATAATTAGTACAGGTTTAGTCCTGTCATAGCAGAGCATCACAAGGCTCAATAGCTATACCCTTATGAACACATAGATGATGCTAATTGAAATGAACTCCATGTTATGGAAACAATTGTTATATCACAGTTGTAACTACTTTCAATATCCCATATGTATCTGTAGATTCTATTATTGATGATGTTCTTGTATCACCTTCCTGTGGTTGTACCTACACTATCTCTGTAATCTTATCTGAGTATATTGGAAACCGTGTATACTGGTATTGGAACTAGGAAATTGAAAGGGAATACCAAAATTGAAAGACACAGGGTAAAAAAAGACAAACAAATACAAAAGTAATACTTGCCAAAATGTTTGGTGTAAGTGAACTGAACACCTCAGGGGGCGAAAGGGAAAGGGGGACGGAGGAGAGGGGGGGAATGAGGGACGAGGAGTAACAAACAGTACAACAAATGTATCCAATGCCTAATGTATGAAACTGTAACCTCTCTGTACATCAGTTTGATAATAAAAATTGAAAAAAATAAATAAAATTAGATATCTCTCAAAAGGTTTTTAATGAGATGCGATCAGTATGACACAGTCAGAATAAGGTTGAATTAAGTATCTCAGTACCTTTGGCCAACTTAAATTGACACATAAACCAATTAACTACCACAAATCTGCTCATATTTATCAATATACATCATCTTACATTATACCCAATCTCTCAATACTGACAGTAACAAGCATCCTTGTATCATAATTCATACATATGTAACCAGACAAACTAGCTTTTCTCCAGAAGGAACACACCAGTACATGGGCAATGTTTATACTTCACAAGATCCAATCATTTAAGTGCAATAATAGGATGTACCAGGCAAGGCACTGGTGGCTCCCACTTGTAATCCTAACTATTCAGGAGGCTGAGATCTGAAGATCAAAAGTTTAAAGTCAGCCCAGGAAGAAAAAATCCATTGAGATGCTCATCTCCAATTAATCACTGGAAATCCACAAGTGGAGCTCAAAGTGGTAGAGTGCTAGTCTTAAGGAGAAAAGCTCAGGGGCAGGCTCTCAGGCTGAGTTCAAGCCCCATGACCAACCGAATTAAAAAAAAAAAAAAGCAAGTGATTGTCAAATTAACAACACTTAACACTACGATACCTCTTAGGTTACATAACAAGCAACTTAAGGAGAACACTGGCTTAGTAATATTTACATATGTGCACAGAAAACTCCTAAATGCACAAATACAATCATAAGTAAATAAAGAAGACATAGTCCTGACAATTATTTCTACAGTTGCCCATGTGGTCACCTGTGGTTACTTATAATTACTTTCTTCTCTCTACTTATTCTGTTTTCCCTTTGTCTCACCAAGCTACTTATGGTTTTTATACTGGGCAGGTAATACAAACCTTCATTCTTAAAGGGTCTGTACAACTGATAGTCCATTAGATATGGTAAACTGTAATAGTTTTCCATCGGGGTGGGAATGTGACTTAGTGGTAGAGTGCTTGCCTAGCATGCATGAAACCCTGGGTTCGATTCCTCAGCACCACATATATAGGAAAAGCCAGAAGTGTCTCTGTGGCTCAAGTGGCAGAGTGCTAGCCTTGAGCAAAAAGAAGCCAGGGACAGTGCTCAGGCCCTGAGTCCAAGCCCTAGGACTGGCAAAAAAAAAAAAAATAGTTTTCCATCGACCCTAATCACAGAACACGTTAATACCAAAAGGCACCTTCGGGGATCTTCTAGGACCCAGACACTAGGAAGTAGCTATCCAATACCCCCTGATTGCAAACAGATCCATCACCCCAGCCAGCACAGTAGCTTCCTTCTTTGCTTGTCCATTCAGAGGCATGAGAAAGCCACAGCGTCCCAGGGAGCAGAATTCACTTCTAGTTCAATGGAACCATTGTGTCTCCCGATTGAAACATTCCTTCCTTTAGGACAAAGGCCTCTAGGTCAGCACAAAGTAAGATCATAGGAACAGGAAACAAAAATTTTGTTAATGGGTCACTAAGAGTAATCGTGGGTGGTGTCACTACCATGTTCACCATATGATTCTTCAATCCATTGATTCTAATTTCAGAGAAAAATCCCACCTATTCAATTCACAGTATCACAGTCTCCTGGGGAAGCTTGGTAGGCTTGCTGGGAGTTATGGCATCATGACAAAGTCTTCCACCACACTGTCCTGCCAGCAGCTGCAGGATGTCATAGCAAACCAGTGAATTCTACCACCATGAGCATTATGTCTATCCTTTGCTGGAAGGTGAGTCCCTTGACCAGAAGCAATGCTATTTGAATACCATGATGGGCAGATCAAACATTCTATACGTCCATGGATGGTAATTTATCACAATCATTGCATGCAAGGAAGGTGTATATATAGGAAATGAGAATTCCAGTAAGAACAAATACTGCTCTATGACAAAAGTGATCCGAAGAAATATATCCACCATCATTAGCTTCTATCACTCTGGAAAACAGTACCCTATCAGCCACCACTACTCATCTCTTTGGTCAGCTGACTGGGCAATCAGCAATGGCCATAGCTGGGTCAGCATGGCGAGTCAGTCATGCTTTCGAAGCCATGCATAGTCAACACCCAGTGGTTCATGGCCATTTTGCACATGGCTCCATTGTGTAAGAACAGGAGTGGCATGGGTAAAAGGATGATTTCTAGCCACAAAAAAGAGCAATCTTTTCACTTAATTACAACATCATCCTCCACTCAGGTTATCTTTTGGTTTTGTGCCCACTCAGCAAGTTCTACCACCTACCTCATCCCCAATTTCCTTGTGACCAATTTTCCAGTCATGCCTCTTCTAAGTCCCTAACCAGCTAGCCAAACAATTCACACAAGAGCTCATACATCCATAAAGTCACTCAACTGGCCCCTTCTCCCTGTAAGCCAACCAACAGAGACACTGCTCAATGTTCTGCCCACCTAGAGAATTTCCCTTTACCAGCGTCCTTTCAAGGTCATCCTAGTACAGAGTCAAAGTGCTACAACTATCTACTCTTACATGGTGCCTGAATATCACACAGAAGGTTCTGTAAAGCAGGCCCCAGTTTCTTCTTCTGTCAGCTGATCACAGAAAACTTACTCTAAAGCCTCAGGTATGGAATGAGAAGAATAAGAGTGCGACAGGACTTCAGACCATAGGCATTTGGGCTATTTCTTATAACTTACTTGTTCCTCTCTTTACTACTGGGAAGCATGTATAATCTCATCTGAATATTTGAGAGGTATTGAATTTTTGAAATCTATTTTGAGATTCTATCGTTTTAGATTTTCAGAGGAATAGGAGTAGAAAGAATCATCAAGAATAAAGATTAACAGAGTTTTAATCTCACATCCTATTATTATTTTTCCAATTTCACCAAAACCTCATTTTTTCAGACTAGTGTTCAATTGAAATCCTCTTAATGCTCATGAGCGTTTTGTGGCAACATGGCAAAACGTCTAAGAATTACAAAGACCTAAGTTTGATATTTGCCAATACCATTGCTGAAGTCTTGGCAATTAAATCTCTAGGCCTCCTGTAAATTTGGGTCTTACGCATAACTCTTAATCTACCTTCTGAGAGTACAGGGTAGATTTTGAGTGTTCTCACCACAAAAATGATAATAATCTGCGATATATGTTAGCTAGATTTAACCACTCTATGTGTAAAATATCTTGTACTTGATAAGTATGTATCATTTTACCTGTAGATTTTTATAAATATGTTGATTAAAAATGGAGGGAATACTACCTATGAGATACTGAATGGGCTCTAAGAAAATGAGTTCAATCAGGGAAAAGCCTTTTACAGGTAATGTTTATATTTGAACAAGAGCTTAGGATTTTTGTTTTTTTTTTTTCTTTAGAAATTTTATTTAAATATACAGAAAATAGTTATGGATGGCAAAACGTGCTATTTATCCTGTATTTTTTATTTTTGTAATTTTTTATTCTTTTATTATTTAAAAGGTGATGTACAGAGAGATTACAAGAACATGTCAGGTAATGAGTACATTTCTTTTTAGACAATGACACCCCTTCGGCAAGCTCTCTCCCTGTGTTTTCTTCAATTCCCCCCACACAAGTTATATAGTTAATTTTCAACATAGTGTCTAGTGAGTATGTCTCTGTTTCTTTCATGGTTTTGAGCATCACAGTTATTGATAGCATGTCTGAACCTGCTTCCTGGCTCTCCCATTGCACTCCTTGATCCCAATCATTCTACAACACCACAGTAATCAAGGGGATCTTTCTAAAACATGGCACATCACTTTTCTAGCTAAAACTTTCCAATGTGTTCTTAGAATATTTGAAATTAAGTCTAAACTTTCTACTATGGTTAATAAAACTACACACAACTTCTTTTATGACTCTATATCAGTTTTCTTTTAGGATACATAAAGTGTGAAGTACCCTGCACACACACACACATACACACACACACACACACACACATACACACACACACACACAACTCCTTTAGTTCTTACAAGAAAGTTTGAGAAGGTTGGCTGAAAGAGAGAAAAAAGCTGAGGAATTAAGATTAACAAACCTTCCCTAGAGCACCTAATTAGTAAGGCTTGCAACTGCTTCACACCCAGTTTTCAACAATATCTAGCACTTACTACATATCTTCTGCTAGACACGGAATGAATGTCTTTATATAAAGGTAACCACTTAATAGGACATATGCCACATGATGATATTATTATTCTCAAATGGAGAAAAAAGCTTGGACTCAAAGAAGTTAAGTAACTGGATTAAGTCACAGAAGTAGGAAATGGCAAGGCTGGAGTTTAAATAAACCCAGGACAGTCCCACTTCATACTGCTAACCCTAAGCATTTCCTCCTCCACATCCTCCTGCTCTTCCTCTTCCTATTATGCCAGTCCTGGAGCTCAAGCTCATAGCCTGGGAACTGTGCCTGGGCTTATTTTGAAGAGCTTAGGTTTTTTAATACATTTTTAGCAAGTTTACTTAGGCTCATCTACCCTCCCATTGCAAAATGAAAAAGTTCATATTATTCTGTATGAGTCAGTACTTTGCTGAGATAAATTTTTTCAATACCATCTGTTTCATCAAATAAAATTCCTACTCTACACGAAAGATCAGCTATTGTATCATTCATAACATCTGTACAAATACAATTTCGAGATATGTAAGGGGGTTGGAAATTTTTATCTTTCATATATTATGTTCCTACAGCTTGTTTTATGCTGTATTTTGGAGTCCAACTGGAAGATAAATCTTTGCCCCTCTGTCTGAAGTAGTTTCACGTACAACCCGTTTATGATTATAACTCTGTTGTAGTTCCTATCTCTTATATTTTTAGAGTTTTAACTCATTCCATGTTTGAAACCAAAAGACAATCGCTGTGCTATTTGTCTATGAAAGGTGATTGTGCACAGTTTAACATTTGGCAAGCAAACGAGAACCATGACTATTCTGTTAACATAGGAGGAATCCCCATCAGGGAAGTGACTTCAACTGAAAGGAAATATTTGGATAGGAGGAAGAGGGAAGAAAAGAAAAAGAGCAAATAAAACTTGTCAAGGGACCACTGTGTTGGGAGCCTTTTCTCTAGACTCGGTGCATTGAAAAAACTCCATTATGGAGGTATCATTCACATTCACACACGAGCAAAACAGTATCAAAGACTATTATTCCACACCACAGCTAATATGGTGAAGAGGGGAATGGATCCCAGCTGTCTCCTCCATGAAATTGTGCAGCTTTCAGACTGAAGCTAAGTGGACAGCATATCTACTCTGTAGCATAGTGGAGAGGGAAAGAAATGAGTCCCAGATTGGATAGTGAAGAGTGCCAACTTCAGAAAAGAACCACTGAAGGAGGGTGGGGAGAGAGGAGAGATGAGGTGCAACAGTTATCACCAGCACAAAGGAGGAAAGATAATTTCAAAGGAAGGGTACTTGAGAATGGTCAGCATTAGGAAGTTCAATCAATAAAAGAACAGGCTCTCCACCTGCTAATGCAATCACCATTAACCCAAAAAAGCATACAAATCATCATTAATGCCTTCTTCTCCTCACCAATTAGTAGCAGGGTTCAAATGAATTCCCTTGCCAGGCCTTCCTTTCCATCCTTTCTGCCCTCACTCTACTTCAAACTTTTACTCCCCAGCTGAGAAACTTGTAGCCTGGTCTTATGGTTTCTAGGTGGTGCCCTGGATTCACCCAGCTTCTTCTCTTCAAAATAGTTTCATGTGACTCTTCTGTGCAGAGTTCAAAAGGGATTTCCCCCCACACCCCTGTCACAAATCCAGTATTTTTCCAGTCTTTACACTCTCTAGACACCTTTTTACTTTTAATCCGCTGTCCCATATGACACTAACTAACCCTATGAGCTTTATCTGCTTGACTTGATCAGTGGCTGTGAACTACTTGCTCTCTGACCTTTATTCTATCTGTACCTCAGTTTATCAGCTGCAAACATGGAAATAAATTTTTTTAAGAAAAAATAGTGCTTATCCCCTATAATTAGAGAATAAAACATGCAAAACTCTTGAAATAGTGCCTGACTGCACTATTGAATAAGCACTCAATGAATTTTAGTTATAATTGTATTAACTTTATGATTTTATAATTAACTTTTCAGCTAAATGTCATACAAAAACCCCCAACAACAACAAATAGGAAACAGTGTATTGGTACCACGTAACATTTAGCCTCCACGTTATGCTTTTAGCCACTTTGCCATGATCCCAACAAACTGCCCAAGTTCTGCCTCTAAAAGGCTCTCCATGTATTCTGACTATCTACTCTATAGAGCCTGTCATACTTAAATGACTGATTCCTAAATATAGTCATTCTAAATCCAATCACTACCCTTTCAGAAGCGTTGTCGCTGAACTCTTTCTGAGAGCAATGGCCTACCAATTTGGAATATTTTTACTTTTTGTGTAATGCTTATTAATTTATTGCTTGTAATTTTTTTTGCCAGTCCTGGGGCTTGAACTCAGGGACCTGGGCACTGTCACTGAGCTTCTTTTGCAGAAGGCTAGCATGCCAAGAGTTGAGCCACAGCATTACTTCTGGCTTTTTCTGTTTATGTGGTACTGAAGAATCGAACCCAGGGCTTCGTGCATGCTAGGCAAGCACTATACCACTAAGCCACATTCCCAGCCCTGATTGCTTTGGTAAACTTTTAAACTACTATATTTTCCTATCACTTTAAGTCTACAAATCACTTTGAAATCCATCTGCTCCTTAGGTTTCATTTCCCTGACTATGATTGCCTGCCCCAGGTGCAGGAACTGAGATTTTGCTTGTCTATGTAACTCTGCCCTGCCAGAGCACTGCCAGGGAGCAGATTCCTAAACACAGGCGCATGAAGGGCATGGATTGTCCTATGCACACAGCTTCACCGTCACTGAAGAAAGAAACAAACTACTTTTCAAGTAAGAAAAAAAGTCAATTAAGGTTTTTAAGGATCTCACTTTTCCTCCAAGAAATAACTTTCCAACTTTCTAGCAAATCTCTTTTTATTTCAAATACCTGATGCTGCAAACGGTCATCTCTGTCTTGATACATCTTAATGGCTAGCAAAGTGTGGGGAGGGGGTAGTTGCCATAGTGACCAAGAGAAATGCCTGTAGACAGACAATTTCTGTCACTGAGACAGAAGAGTATTTCCTGTTCATCCATCTCTAGTTTGATTTAGTATAGTAAAGCTCCAAGGCAAAGTCGATTCATTTCAATTACCGAAGACATTGCTCTGGTTCTGACTCCGCAGGAATGGTACCAGTAATGTGTCACCAACACTTGACAATGGCTCAGTCTCAGCAATAGTTTGACAAAAGAAGAATCTCACCATTTGTTGACTGACACCAGTAGAGTCACATCAGCAATCAATAACAGTTCAATCTCACTCATATTTTTGTGTGCCTTAGGACTGGAGTTAAGATTGCCACAGAAATGAAATCAACTATGAAAGATGTTCATTTGTAATTCTAAGTGCTTGCATTCACATAAACAATTATTTAACATGTACACAGGCCAGTAGTTACTACCTATTTCCATTATTCATCATTTCTCTGGCACCTTTCATCACTTAATCCCATTTTTTCCAAAATTAAAATTTAAAGAGGCAACTTCAGTCTGGTTTGGGCAATGACACCATTCACTGGGAGACACAGGAGAAGAAGATGGGTCGGGGAGTGAGGTTAAATTCATCCTGAGCCATTCTAGATTTATAATGCCCAGCTAGACTTGTGTGCTGTTGGCCAAATTCTTCTAAAAAGCTATCCCATTAAGCCCAGCACAAGGTCGACTAATGCCTTCTGGCTTCTGTGAGTCTGAGGTTCGTATCTCTGATATTAGATAATCCATTTCACTGGATGCTACAGAGACCATTCTTTTGCAGAGGAAAACGAGTATTTTCCAACTTCAAAATAGACTTGCTAAAAGGTAGATTTCTAATTTCTAGTTAGGCGATTTATAATGTCTTCTTGTAATAAGGCATATGTGAAGTAGGTTCAGATCCAGGTCTATGGATCATGCTCTTGTTCAAACACACTTGATATTTACAATGTCAACCATGTCACCAAGATGGGGGGAAAATCATGGTTTAGTATGCTGAGCAAAGTAGACTCACTGATCATCCCAGGATTTAATCAGAAAATGCTCAAGATTTCAAGGCAAATATGAGCTGTAGCTGCTCATCTCTCCTAGTTCTAATCTATTACCCTATTTGGTACCATTAGAGAACCGGGGCAGAGCATTCAACACAACCTAACATGTCAGACTAGACAACTTGTATGCAATAAAAAGGCCAAAGGCAGATTTAAACATCAAATGACCCCATTTTCTTCAAACACATTGACACTAATTTCTCTTTAGTCTTTTTCAACAATGATATTGTCTTTATACATGATTATTACAATAAATTCATACCAAATCAATAAATTCTTACACTTGCATGAGATTTTTGTTTTTGTTTGTCCTGGGACTTGAACTCTGGGCACTGTCCCAAGCAACTTTTGCTCAAGGCTGGCATTCTACCACATGAGCCACAGTGCCATTTCCAGATTTTTCTGAGTAGTTTATTGGAGATAAGAGTCTCATAAGCTTTCTTGCCCCAAGTAGCTTCAAACTGCAATCCTCACATCTCACCCTCCTGAGAAGCTAGGGTTACAGGCATTGATTCCTGGGTCCTACCTTTGCCTATGTTTCTTTGCTGTGGTGTATACGTTAAATAACAGGAAGTTCTAATGTTTCTTACTATCAGTGGAACTATGTTGAAAACTTAGAAATAACTTGAGATACCAACATTAGGATTCATCGCCATGATGTGGCAAAGGCATGGGAGGTTTAGAAATCTTCACATGTGATAGACAGACTCTTCTGAAGAGACAATGCCCCTATTAAACTTATGGCTTCTAATGTGTTACCTCCAACATCCTAAAAATATCCCAGAGACTTTTATGTTCTTGGTACTAAAGTTTGTAAGATATGGTGAACAGAGGATGTTGTCCTAATGACCTAGGACTAGATTTCATAACTGCATAGATGCCCTCATACTAATTAATATGATCATCTTAACTACCATCTGAAACAGTATTCATTGTTGAGGAGAAAAAAACCACAGGCTATTCTCAGCCACAGAACATGACCAAAAATTGTGGATACACATTTCTTTCTGTATAGCTGAATTGCATGTCATCGTCTGATGAAAACCAACCAAAATTACAGTTATAATCTAGTTATAATGTCAAGCCAGACTCTGGACAACCTGCTTCTGGAAGTCCTCTCCAGGCTTGTATGGCCCGTGCCTTTGTCAGATTAACTGCATGGCCCACATCTGAGGTCATCCTAAATCTCATGATGGAGAAGAACAAACTCAAATACTCAACTACATCTAGTTTAATTGGCTGTGAACTTCCATAGGGTTTGGGATTATTGTGTTTGGGGGATGAGAATTTTAGGGGATTAACAATATTTGAAAAACACAGTCATTTTTTCCAAATATAATATCAGAAAAAACTCCATTTGGGTTGCCTAGCATTCTCAAGACCTGGGTTTGATTCCCAGTGCTGCAAGAAAAGAATAAGAGGGCTGGGGATATGGCCTAGTGGCAAGAGTGCTTGCCTCGTGTACATGAGGCCCTGGGTTCGATTCCTCAGCACCACATATACAGAAAATGGCCAGAAGTGGCGCTGTGGCTCAAGTGGCAGAGTGCTAGCCTTGAGCAGGAAGAAGCCAGGGACAGTGCTCAGGCCCTGAGTTCATGGCCTAGGACTGGCCAAAAAAAAAAAAAAAAAAGAAAAAGAAGAAAGCTGGAGAGGGGGAGAGAAGGTAACAGAAGAGGGGCAAGGGGAAAGAGAGGGAGAGAAAGGGGAAGGGACAAGAGAAGGAGGGGAGAGGAATAGGAAAGGAAGGAAGGGAGAAGGGGATGGGAAGACAAAGGAGAGGTGAAGAGAAGGAGAGAGAAGAGGGGGAAGATGAAACACACTCCCAATTCTTTTGTCACTCAGTGACAAACACAATCAAATTCTCATCCCTATACCTGGGAAAATAAGGAAATGCAATGAAGCTGGGTATTGGGGCACCGGGGCTCACATTTCAGACCCAGTGACTCCAGACTCTGAGACAGAAGAATTGATTGAGCACTTTGCCTAATACCAGCCAAGGCAACACAGCCAGACCCTGCCTTCCAGTATAATTTCTACTCATTAAAATGAAGTCTAATATACAAGTCAAATTAAATCCTCTAGCGACCTTAAAGGTAAGTCGTAGCTAACAAACAAACAACCTATTTCAATTCAGAACAGTAAATGTTCTTTATTCATGTGGATTTGTGAAGATCTAGTAATCTGAAGACCACCACAAAATAAGGAAACTAGAGAAAAGCTCAAAAAAAAATGTTCACAGTGTTCTTGACCAAAACTAATAAAATCCCATTGTAATTTTCAGCATAAGAAAACGTTTAATTCTTTGCTCTTTTTCTTGAGTCAGCATAACTTCCTGTATCTGCCTTATGGATAGCATTGGATGAGCCAGCCTAAGAGAACTGGAGTCCTGTTCTTACTGTTAATCTGCTGTTTGGATCTAGCCCATTGTGACTTTAATTATTTCTGACACAAATTCATCAAGATCACTTCATTAGTAACGGAAAAACTGTACATGGAACAAGAAATTATTTCGGGGAAAATCTAAAACTTTCAAATGTTGAAATTATTTCGCCATAAAATTTGGACTGCAATTAAGTTGTCACACTGATTGAAAATTCACTTCGGAGCATTTTTTTCCAGAAAAAAAGCTTTTCTATCTGTAACATATTACAAGGAGAACACGCAACAATGCAGAGGAAATAGCATCAGCATCAAGATATTTGGGTGACTAAAGAACATCTGCAATAATTTTAGCATTTACCGTTTTCCTTTGATTTCTCTGCAGAGAAAATACTTCACTATACAAAATAACTCTGCTAGAAAAAGAATGTATGCCCACATCCTCATGATTCCTACGTATGTAGTAATACATACATATATATGTATATATATGTATATATATATGTATATATATATATATATATATATATATATATATTCATACCGTAAAGTATGGCTGTTGAGGTGGAAAGCAATGTCTAGTATCCAAGAATGCAAAGCGAGCAAAACAAGCCACTGTTATGCATGGACATAGACCACCTCTCCATAACACACAAGATACCTGTTCTGAATTTCTTCTTGTTAAGTAAGCTGTTTCATTAAAGAATAAGAAAAAATAATTTTTTACTGCTTTTCAATTAACCTGTATGAGCTATTTCTCAAAAACTAACAAAATATGCTAGGCACCATTGGCTCATGCTTACACTCCAGCTACCGAGGAGGCTGAGAGCTGAGGGTTGCCGTTTGAAGCCAGCCCTACCAGTAAGACTGTGAGCCTGTTATCACCAAGTAACCAGTCAAAAAAAAGCCTCTGAGTAGAGCTGTGGCTCATGTGGTAGAGCACTAATCTTGATTTTAAAAAAGTAAAATTCAGACCACTCCCAGGCCCTGAATTCAAGCACCCAACAGGCACAACATACTCTAAAATGCAACATGTAAAGATACACGCAAACCTAATTCAATAATTAATGAAACAGAAAAAGACTCAGGGTCCATCATGATACCCTAGTATGAATGAGCAAAGTTGAGTAAATGCTAAACATGGCGTGCTTTCCCTGCTCAGGCGAGGCCAGCCAGGTTTTAGTAAGGTTCCACAATGAATGAGGCCCCACAGGACTCCTGCCCTTACAAGGAGACCATTTTCCACCAGAGTGGGACCTTCCTGGAAGTGACCACCTTCCCCTGAAACCATGTCTATCCTCAGCCGAAGCCTTGGGAGGCAAGTTCCTCTGTTGGAACTTTCTGGAGAATGGAGCCAAGTTCTTTTTCTGACAGCTCGAGAATTTGAGGATATTTGGATACTTCTCCACTCTGAAGCTTCTTTGCAGTTATCCTACTCATAATTATACCATATGGCACCAATGAGACGCTCAAGTAAACATTCTTTGCACACCATTTTACTAACTCAGTTCTTTAGTATTTATTAAGACTAACATGGGCTGGGCACTGGAAACCTGTATCATACAATTCTTTCATTAAAACTTTGACTCTGAAGACCATAATAACATACCTCTTAACTAGCCGTCATTCTATGGCAGTGATTATAGACTTAATTCCTTAGATGCTGTATTAGTTCTAGAGAGCTCCATGCAGTATTGCTAATCATCAAGAGGCGCTTCTCTTCTATTTTTGATGGAGTAGGTAACTTAGGCTGGAAGCACTTAAAGACCTTCCAATCCTAAACTACTCATTAACAGTGGAGCCAGACTTTCCAACAATTCTGATCCTCCAACTGAGTCCTTTCTACTGGCTACACCAATGCTACCTAAGTGGGGGGAAATAACCAGCATACTATTTTAGACACATTATGAATATGGCACTATTTATGTTACTGGTATTTACTCCAAAACATTTAAGTGCAAAAATCTTTAAGAACATGGATAAGCAGTGCTGATTTGTAAAAATTTAATGAAGGTCATTAAAAATAATGCTGGCTGCTAGAAAAAATTGGAAGAGAAAATGCCGAGTGTACCAAATCCTACTTTACCTAGCTGAAACTAACTCTTTTGAACGTATTTTCTCTGACCTAAGTGTCTATTCAAGAGCATAGTCTTTCCTTGCTAAAATAAATTAGGTGAGTGGAGCTCTTGCATTTAGTGATAAAGCACACCCAGGAGACCAACTATGTCTACTTCAACACTGTACTCACCGTAATGTGAAAATCCCACCTACCATCTTGGATTTTTTCTTTGGAGGGCAACATTTACTAAACCTCTGTAGTTAATTATATTAAATAGTACTGTCACATCATATACTATGAACTTTGCAGAAGAGAAATTTGACCAGTGTCTTTCAAGGGAGTACATTTATTTATATATATAATTATTTTCAAACCTTCACAACATAGTTACTCTGCATGCTGATTTCCTTTCTATTTCACGTTATAAGATCGAACATTGAGAGTCTGGGGGAAAATTATTTAACTTTTACAATATTTGTACTGAATTTTATATTAATAAAAAGGGGAAAATCATCTCAAAATTTGAACAACGTTTTTACTGCAAACACTACTTGCAGAAAAAGAGCTCTTCAATTTAGCACCTTTTAAAAGAGATTTTATAAATGATGATACAGTATGTTAAATTAATCCTTCTTTTACTCTCACATTCCCTGCCCTCTCAACCCCTATTATTCAATAGCTTTCACTGAGTTTTGTTTTGCCATCTTCATTCTCAGATGCAATATGTTTCAGTATTGTTCAACCTGTAACATTCTCTACCCACACGTGGGGGTACTTTGTACATATCTTTTAAGGATAAGAAAGCTGAGGCAAGTCATGAGGCTAGGAGAGATGGGGAGAATGAAGGTAGGGGATGCATTGTACTCAACTGATATGGTGAATACAACTCCTTTGTACAAAGACTTCAAGATTTAAAAAAATAGAATTACAGTATCTCCATTTAACAAAATATAACAGAATGTAAACTTCTGTGTCCTATTATTAAAATAAATTGTTTTACAAGGCCAAATTTGAAGGCAAGAATGACATTTGGAAGTCCTTGAACCCAACCCCATTATCTAATAGATATAGACAATAGAGGTATCTGCTAGAATGAACCAAATCACCTCCTATTGGAACACGAGTTCATTGAGATCTGTTTCCCAACTCTCCATAGAACTCTGATACAAATGTGCTATAGAGGAAGACACAAGGGAGACAGACCAGCTCAGAAACAAACTGCATGTCAATTATGTGGCATTATTAGGAAGAGCAATATAACCAGTACTAGCACAGCTTCTGATCTACCTGGAGGATTTAAGAGAGTGCTTATCATTTCAACTTGACGTCTGTGTAGGTCATTAAGGCTGGGTAGCAATTTGACAGGCAGACAAGAATGGGGAAGATTCCAGGAAGAAGAGACAGAGACAGAAAAGCAGGAAGAAAACAAGTTTCTAGAAACCAGGAATTCCTATTGCTGAATGCTATAAGTATTAGGAAAATTTTAAAAAGGCTGGGGTCAACTTGGGCTCCTTCCATAAGGCAGTGGAGAAGAGGTATTTAAGCATAAGATCTACATTTTAGAAGTGTCCCAATGTGCAGGGTGCTGGTGGCTCATGCCTGTCTGTCATCCTAGCTACTCAGGAGGCTGAGCTTTGAGGATCATGGTTTAATGCCAATGAGGACAAGAATGTCTCTTAAAGAGTCTCATCTCCAGTTAACTACAAAACAAAAAGGAAAACAAACACCTGGATGTGGCAGTGTGGTTCACAGTGACAGAGGACTAGCCTTGAAAAGAAAGGAAGAAGGGCTGGGAATATGGCCTAGTGGTAGAGTGCTTGCCTTGTATAAATGAAACCATGGGTTCGGTTCCTCAGCACCACATACATAGAAAAAAGCAAAAAGTGGAGCAATGGCTCAAGTGGTAGTGTGGAGGCCTTGAGCAAAAAAAAAAAAAACTGCGGGAAACTTTGCTCAGAACCTGAGTCCAGGACTGGCAAAGGAACGAGGGAAGGAAGGAAGGAAGGAAGGAAGGAAGGAAGGAAGGAAGGAAGGAAGGAAGGAAGGAAGGAAGGAAAGATAAAAGAAAGAGAGTAAGTGAGAGAGAGAGGAAGAGAGTGAATGAACTCAGGGACAGCACCTGCATTCATGCAACACAAACAATAACAAAAACAAAGAATCAACAAAGTGCTAGTTTTCCAATAAGAGATTAAACATTTGTTAGAAATATATTCCTTACTTATTTTTTAAAAGCCCTCGCATTTGAATTTTTAAATTTAGCTCAAATGAGCAAAGCATCAGGCAGAACTTCATAGGTCGTATTTCAGAAGATCACATTGGCACTGAACTAAATTGAGCTCCTATATCATCATCAGTATAGAGAAAAGGAGTCTAACCTTACATTTCTTTTTTTTTCAGAAAATAGAAAATGCTGTCAAGATGATATCCTCTCAAATAATTGTTACTTCTAAATAGGCATAATTAGTTGGTTGAGACCAGTCATGATTGACCTAGTAGTTTTCAATGTCATCAAAAGTTCTAAAGGTCATCTTTTATCAGCAAACTTTTTTAGAATAATCCTCACAGCTACCATGTGCCTTATAATTAGAAAGACACCATCACCTCCACTTGGAGTAGCCAGCAGCCTCTCTATGTGTTTTCCTTTTCTTTTTTTTTGTAATAATTACTTATTTATTGTCAAAGTGATGTACAGATGGGTTACAGTTTCATACATTAGGCTATGTTTTCTTATATGCAAATTATGATTTCAACACTTACCCAATCTAATATTCAGGTTGTTCTAGCAATGAAATGAGATAATTAATGTAAGATCAATTAACAGCAATTTTTATAAAGCTGAGCTGTATGAAAGCTCAGACCTCATTTTTGGATCCTCAGTATTCATAGCAACTAGGACCATACAACTCATTAAATTGTGTTTTACATCATACTTCCTCATATACATATTGGGCCATCTTATTTTTTTAATTGTCATTTCAAGGGTTCTACTCATCTATTTTTTAAAAAAATCCTCATGACCAAAATGTGCCCTCTAATTCTCTAATTCTCTAGGAATAATGTAGTTTGCTGCATACAAATTACTGTCATCACATATTTCTAAGCTGTGTACATTGAACATAACAAAACAGGTTAAATTAAAACACATGATTTAGCCAGGCACCAGGGGCTCATGCCTGTTAAACCTGGTTACTCAGCAAGCTGAGATCCAGAGGATCAGGGTTCAAAGCCAGCCCAAGCAGTAAAGTCCAAAAGACTCCATCTCCAATTAACCAGTGAAATGCTGGGCTAGATGTGTAAGTGGCAAAGTAGCAGCTGAGCGGGGCATACATGGCAGGATGAAGCCTTGAATTCAAACCTTGTTACTAGAGGTGGTTTGAGAAGAGAAGAGAGGAGAGAGGAGGAGAGGGGACGGAAGGGGAGGGGGGGAAGGGGGAGAAGAGAGGAGGGGAGGGGAGGAGAAGAGAGGAGAGGAGAGGAGAGGGGACAGGAAGGGAGGGGAGGGAAGGGGAGGAGAGGAGAGGAGAAGAGAGGAGAGGAGAGGAGAAGAGAAGAGAGAGTGCCCAATACATGGTTTAATAAGATTCTAATAGTTCAGGACTTATTTTTGTAGCTTTAGACTGATTTACAGAAGGAAAAGGCTTTTCACAAGTGAATGAACAATTATAGAAAGCAAATTGCTGTCTTCCACATAATAAACACATAAACATATTTCCATGTAATATTTTACATCAACATGACTGTTTACCTAGAAAATATGTCAAAATACTTGACTTAGGGAAAACAGTCCATCACTTAAAATATTGTAAATTATCTTTCCAATCAGATTATAAAACAAAAAAAAAATAGCTGCTAAGTGCCAGTGGCTCACACCTGTAATCCTAACTTCTCAGGAGTCTATGAGCTGAGAATCACAGCTCAAAGCCAGCCCAGGCAGGAAAGTTTGTGAGACTCATCTCCAAATGACTACCAAAAAAACTGGAAGTGGACCTATGGTTCGAATGGTAGACTACTAGTCTTGAGCACAAAAGGACAAGGACAGCATCCAAGCCCTGAGTTCAAGCCTCAGGACTGGCACAATGAACAATTCATAAATAGACCCAAGATGTTAGAATGGCAATGTGGCTTAGCAGCAGAGTGCTTGCCTAGCATGCATGAAGCCCTGGGTTCCATTCCTCCCCAACACATAAACAGAAAAAGCTGGAAGTAGTGCTGTGGCTCAAATAGTAGTGTGCTAGCCTTGAACAAAAGCATCTCAGGGACAGTGCTAAGGCTTTGATTTCAAGCCTCAGAACTGGCAAAAAAAACCACAACATTACATTAAGTATATGTATATAAGCCCCTGGAAATACTACTGGGAAATCATATTATATATATAATCTGAAAATAATTACTAAATGAATTAAGTTAGCGTAATGAATATTTAATTAGGTCAAGAACCTAAATGCTTGCATACAGTACTTAGAAATTTTCTAAGCACACTCTGCTGTGAATCTGTTTTATAATGTTGTACAATAATATGGTAATACTATCATAATATTATAGCTGATTAATATTCTCTATGAATTTTTTAGTAAGTGCCACCACAGTAGAGCAGCTAAATAAATATTACCACAATTAATTGAGACCATGAGTGACAGGTGATTGAACTGCTCTTTGTGTTTAAATTACAAAATGAGTTTTTCACACAGAAGGAGAAGGGATGGAATCACGGGAGGGGCCCGGAGAAGTTATCTACCAACTCTTTCCAAGTGACTATGTTAGGAATTATAAACATAGCCAAAAAAACAGGAGAGGAAGTAAAAATCAACCTCCCCCCACCATCAAGGCCTTAGGAATCGAGTGCTGCATATTGTGTAATGACTGAGTATTGTGTAATAATCCCCATGGAATAAGCCATGTGCCCTTGGCCCTGAGAAAGACCCCTGTGAGCTCTTCCCAGGGACCATAATCCTGGCATTCCTTTCAACCCTGACAAGGAACCGGCCTTGAACTGACAGCAATCTGTCACATGGTTGTCATCTCCAACCACATTTCCTCAGACCTTTCACAGGGTTGAGTTCGAGGTGACCAACCCTATTGTAACAAAAGATCAGTGTGTCCAGGCCCAAAGCAAGACAGAGATGTGTGATGCCCTTTGTAACATCTGACCACCCAAGAGAAAGACCGTGAATGAGGCCAACAACAGAATCCGCAGAGGAGCCTGAGGGAATAGAAGCTGACCAGAGACCAGATCTGCCTCTGCTCCCAAACAAGTGGTCTTTATGGCAAAAGTTATTTTTTAAAAAAGTCATGATGATTCTGTCTCCTGTATTCTATTAAAAACTTCCAAGAAATACCCATTTTTATTCAATCCCAGGCAAAATTTCACATAGCCTGCAATGTCAAGCTGATCTCCAGAAATTTTATTTAAAAGGTCAGTCATGCATAAGGGATGTACAGTAACAATGGGCATAGATGTTGGCCACCCATCAATCTACTAACAAAATGCCAAAAGACTTTGTACAGCGCCTTGAGCAAGTAGTCATGGGACTGTTTCCTTTCCCTTCCTTCAACATTTCCTTCAACACACTGGGGAAAATACAGATCCATCTCTTCTTTCCTCCATATACCCTGCTTCTCCACACACCTGCTAACATCGCAATGTCATTATAAGTTCTCACAGATGATCAACTGTCAACAAAATACTTTGCGTGTGCCTAGCACAGGCTTGACACATAATTGGTACTTAAGATTGTACTTATCGTGTGAGTCTTTTTGGAGGGATGGGTGCATTTCTTACACAAGCGTGTTTTATTGAACGTGCTGAGCAAGAAACATCCCATTTTAAAAAGTCAGCAAGATCTCGAAAGACTAGAATAAGCTAAGGAAGGGAACATTCTGGACTTTAGAAGTTGTTTCAAGATGGAAGTTAGTTAAGTGTGGTCTAGGCAAGAACTGATCTCTACTACTAACTGCTGAATTCTATCAAGGATGATGACGCCAGCAAATAAAAGGAAATTATGTGACACAACTATGTGTGTGGTGGAGGACTTCTTATTTCAATAGAGATTTATTCCCTACTCACTTCCACTCTTGGACCAGAGTTCTGTTTGGTAAGAGAAATGAACTACCATATATTAGCAAACATTGTCAACATTTCCTCAATATGGTGTCTCACCCAAAATTCTTCTTTATCAGGCAGATTTTCTGTTTTCGTGGCTTGCCACCCTCTAGAATGGTCCTTCTTTGCCAATATTTCCTCTAAAACTCAACAAAAATGCCATGTGGATGATTCAAACCTTGCCTTGCACAATAGAACTAACACCTGCCATGCTCCTGGAATGACACTTTGAGCCCAACAATACCCATGGCCTTCATTTTCGTACCTTTCCATTCACCCTTCCGAAAAGGATGCCTGGCGATGTCAAAAGGATGAGAACATCTGTATTCTCAAGTGCCATTACATTCAATTAGACAGGAACTCAAGTATAATATCCTTGATCATCACCCATTCATAGTAATTTAGAGCTTTTCTTTTGAGTCTAAAGTTGCAACAGTCGTTGCAAGATAATCAGCCTGATTGAAAGACAGAAGGCTAAAAAGGGGCAAAACAGAACTGGGAAAGGAGCAATCTTAACCAACTTATTCAGTTTTGAAATTTTTTAATTGACTCTTCTGAAGAGTTAGCAGCCAATATATATTTGGCCTACAGGTAAATATTAGAACACTATCCCAGGAGAACTTAGGTTTCATATGTCTCCAATGACAAATAAAAAGGCTTGGAAATTATTAACAAATAGGTCACAAGAAAATTTCAGCCAGGCATTAGTTGTTCACTCCAGTACATTTAGCTATTCACGAGCTTGAGGTCTGATGATCACAGATCAACAGCTAGTCTGAGCAGGAAAGTCTGTGAGACTCTTATGTCCAATTAACCACCACAAAAGCACAAGTGGCAGTGTGGCTCAAAGTGACAGAGTACTGGACTTGAACAAAACAGCTCAGAGAGAATCCCACCCCGAGTTCAAATCCTATGACTGACAAAAAAAAAAAGGACAAAAGAAAATTTCACTCAGTAGTAAACACCTTAGGGTCCTTTCAGAAAACCCAATTCAGACAGCATTTCTACATATCAGCTTCTGATTTCACAGTCCAGCTCATGAATTTTCTGGCCCAGTTATTATTGTATTATTATAGTTACTGTATGACTTGCATGTGAATGTATTTCTCATCTTTGACCATTGAAATATGTGCTATTATTTCAATGAGCTTAAGCTGAATCAACATACAAGGTCAGGCCACACTTCTACAGCACAGTAATAGTTCTTGATCCATATAATTTTAAAGCCCTATTATCTATGAGTCCTAGCGCATACACCTATGTGACTTTAGAAATGTTCAGTGATTGGATCCTCTCTAGCATTCACATTTCCTAGATGGTTAAATGGAATATTAAAATAAGAACGTTTTGCAGCCTCCAAGAAAAAAGGTTGAGTGCCTCAGGGTATTAATTTTTATTGAATTGAGCCTTTAATTGCTTGGGAAATGTTTTATAGGCTTTTCCTTTGACGGTTCTATTGAAAGATCCATATAACAGCTCCTGTGGTATTTCTGAAGGACCAAGTAAAATATTAAATATATGGGAGATGCATTTATTTTATTTTCTAGTTTTATAACCTTTATCTAAAATTTTTTGTTAGTATATACCAATTGTGTCAAGGGGATACATTGTGATACTTCCATGTATAACATTCATTGCTGAAATTTGTCCTCCATTACTCTTTCATATCTGTTTCTCAATTTTTATTTTTATTATTTTAATTTACTTTTCTTGTAAAGTACAAAGGGGTTATAGTAATATAGGTCATGTACTGAGTACATTTCTTTTTGAACAAAGTGACCTCTTCCTTCATTTACTCCCCCATGCCCCTCCCCCCTGCCTCAAACCATCCCCAAGTTATACAGATTAATTTCAGCACAATGTATCTTATGAGTTTCCCTCCTCCATTTGTTCACATTTTGTTCTACCATTTCTGTACTTCCCTTTACTCTCCCCCAAACAGATAAACTTACATACAAGGCAAAAAGCATAGAAATCACAAACAACAACAAAAGGGGAAAAATCATAAAAGTTAAATAAAAAAATCTCTTGTTTCCATTTCTTGAAGTTCACTTTAATAAACATCCTTTTGTATTATCATGTGCACATAGCTATTGAGCTTTTGTGATCCTTTCCTAAGAATATCCTTCTTTGGTCTCACTGTTTGAATGTCGAGAATCCTGTATAATATTTCATGTATAAGTGGTATGATTTGTCTTTTACTAATCACTGTGTTTCCCTGTAGATTCCTAGGCCCATTCTCATGACTATAAAGGAAGGAGACCATGCAACATATGTTTCTTTTGGTCTCGCTCACTTTGATTAATATAATTTTTTTTATTATTGTCAAGGTGAAGTACATATGGGGTACAGTTACATACATTGGATAGTGAATACATTTCTTGTCCAACTTGTTACGACTCCCTCATTTTTTTCCTACCTTTCCTCCTTCCCAATTATACCACCCCAATTTGTACAGTTAATTTCCAACATATTTTCTTGGAAATATTGCTGTTGCATTGGATTGCATTTTACACTTTATCTCATCATTTTTATGCTCCCCTTCCCTTCCCTAATTCAGACAGGCATATATAAAATAACCATGGTACCAGAATCAGCAGTGACTACAGGGGCTAAGTCATAGGGAACATGAACAGAAGAAAAAAGAAAAAAAATCACACAGTAGGGTGAAACTAACAACATAATGATAAACCACTTATTTCCATATTTTGGAGACCATTTCTCTTAGCATCATCTTATGTAATCATCTGTATATAGCTATTGAGCTATTGTGATCATCTGCTAGGTCTATCCTAGACATGTATTAATTATTACCAATAAGGGAGAACATACGGTTTATGTTTCTTTGGGTAGGGCTTTCTTAGTGTAATTTTTTTCTATTTTTTCTAACTATTTCCATTTCCTATGATTAGAGCAATATCATTCTTTCTGATGAAAGCATAGAATTCCATTGTGTACATATACCACATTTTATTGATCCATTAATTTTCTTGAGGGGCATCTGGGTGATTCTATATCTTGGATATGCTAAACAATGCTGCAATGAACATGTGGTGCTGTTAGCCTTAGTGTGCTTTGGGGTTAATTTGATAAATGCCCAGGACTGGAATTGCTGGGTCATAGGAAATTTCTATTTTCAGTGTCTTGAGGAACCGTTATACTGCTTTCAGAATAGTTGAACAAATTTACATTCCCACTAACTGTAGAACAGTTCCCTTTGGCCATATTCCCCCACCCCCAGCATTTGTTATTGTCACATTATATTTTTCCCCTTATTTATTGTCAATGTGATGAACAGAGAGGTTCCAGTTTTGTACAGTAGGACTTGGATACTTTTCTTGTACTGTTTGTTACCTCCATCATTCCCCCCTCCCCCTCCCTCCCCACTCCCCTTCCCCCTTGTACTGTTTTTTACCTCCATCATTCCCCCCTCCTCCTCCCTTTCCACTCCCTCTCCCCCCTTGTACTGCTTGTTATCTCCATCATTCCCCCTCCCACTTCCCCCTCCCCCCTCGTGCTTTTTCTTATCTCCATTATTGCCCCTCCCCCCTGTACTGTTTGTTACCTCCATCATCCCCCTCCCCCTCGGGCTGTTTCTTATTTCCATTATTCGCACTCCCACTCCCCCCTTGTACTGTTTGTTACCTCCATCAGTCCCCCCTCCCCACCACCTCTCCCCTTGTACTGTTGTTACCTCCATAATTCCCCCCTCCTGTCCCCACTTGTACTGTTTGTTATGTCCATAATTCCCCCCTCCTCTTCAGCTCCCCTTGTACTGTTACCTCCATCATTCCCCTCCCCTCCCTCTCCATTCCCTTCTGCTACTGTTTGTTAACTCTATCATTCCCCCATCCCCTCCCCCTCTCCACTTGGACTGTTTCATACTTCCATCTTTCCACCTTGCCCTGCCCCCTCCCCTTCCCCCCTTGTACTGTATTTTACCTACATCATAACCCTCCCCTCCCCATTGTACTCTTTGTTCCCTCCATCATTCCCCCTACCTCTCCCCTTTGAACTGTTACCTCCATCATTCAGCTTACCCTGCCCTCCCCCCTCCCCTCCCACTTCTACTGTTGTTCCCTCCATCATTCCCCTCCCCCTCCACCTCCCACTACCCCTTGTACTGTTACCTCCATTATTCCCCCCTCCCCCTCCCCCTTGCACTGTTACCTCCCTCATTCCCCCTCCCCATTTTCTCCCCTCCCCGCTAGAATGATGATGTTTATCACTGGGAAGTTTAAAATGTATATTGTCAAATTTATGTAGGTACTAACTCTCAATAAAGAAAAAAAAATATATATATATATATACGTATCTTCATAATTAGAACCATTCGGGTGGGGAGGGGGTGCTATGCTTGAACTCAACAAGACCACTGTCCTAAGCTTTGTCAGCTTCAGGCCAATGCTATATCACTTGAGCCACAGCTCTGTTTCCCTTTTTTACATTTATTTTAAAGCAGGAGAGGAAAGTTTATTACCGAACTGCTGCCCTGTGGTGGTGATGATCCATGGCCAGAGAGAAGGGAGGAAAGGGAGAGACCAGTTGACCCTCATCCATCCCTGCCTAATCTAGGGCAGGGGATTGGGTCAGATGGATTAGGATGTGACCTTAGGGAAGGGAAGGTACCTGCCTCTAGGCTTGCTGGTTACCCAGTAACTGTGTGGAGACTCAATGAGTTGGGGGGCATCTGCTTGGAGCCCTCCAGGAGGGAACTGACATTCCAGCCTTTTAATAGCTATGGAAAAGGAAGACGACTCTCTGGCTGCTTCCTGCTGGTAAAGGGCGTCAACATTAGGGGTAAAAGGCAGAAATGTGGCCCCCTCCTGAAGACGGTGAGCAGCAGGGTCCCTTGGTGTTAGATGGCAGTCCTTGAATGAAGCCTGGGAGAAGCCTCATGAGGCAGGGGCTGGATTTGTCCAGCCTCTGGTTCCCATTTTGAAGGTTCTTTTTATTGGGTCTATTTTTGTTTTGTCAGTCCTGGGGCTTGGGAGTCAGGGCCTGAGCACTGTCCCTGGCTTATGTTTGCTCAAGCTATCAATCTGCCGCTTGAGCCATAGCGCCACTTCTGTCCTTCTCTGTTTCTGTGGTTCTGGGACATTGAACCCAGGGCTTCATGCATGCTAGGCAAGCACGCTTCAAGTTAATTTCACTTTACCAACCTAGACAATGTCAACTAACTTTCTGCAAACTTGTAAATTATGTCTCCTCCTTATTTCCATGATAAAAAACATCAGTCCTTAGAACTACTTGCTCTTAACCATATTATTTAAGAGGAAAAATATTATTCTGATGAACTGATATATACGTATATTCTGCTCCAAAAAGAATACATTTTAATTTTCTAAACCTCTTGAGTTTGCTAAATGGTACACTGCTGTTGTGAATTGTGACTCACCATTCACAAATTTTCCAGTAAGTAAACGTGCTTACATCTGTTTGATTCCATGCGCATGTAATTTATTGAACCTTGAAAACCTTCTTCCTTGTACCATTTGCTAACATGAAAAGGGAGCATTCTCTGGAGGACCATAGTTAAAAGTATGGCTATTCAGAAAAGATGCTTCATGCAAGCATCGTGGCTAAGAAGACACTTCTAAAGGCCCTCATAAACAGATTGAGAGCAACAAAAGCAGAAGATGAAGCCCAGAGTTGAATATCACTGAAATGATCATGATTGCAATCAATCCTGACAAAGCCAAAGTTGGATTTTCTACAAACTGGATGGACATTTGGTGGGAAAAAACAATGTGACAAGTTGCCTGGCACCAGTGGCTCATGCCAATAATCGTAGCTACTAAGGAGGTTGAGATCACAGTTCACAGTGGAAGCCAGCCCAGGCAGAGGAGTCTATGAGACTCTTCTCTCCAATTAAATTATAGAAAATGTTTCAGTGTGCTCCTTCCTTTAAAACTTGTACAATAATGAGTAAACAAGGCAGGACTTAGTGGCATATATGAAAATAATTAGAAGTATAAATAAGCATGAAGATCTATGTCTGTGGACAGAAGTACAACTCCAGAAAGAATATGACTGCGATTAGAGGTTCCTTAGCAGACAGTATGATATACAGAACTGAAGTTTTCTTCTCTGAACAAACTGCAGCTTTATTCAGATATGGTATTGCAAGCAAGCACTCTAAGAAAAAACAAATTCAAACTGCCTAATAATCTAAGGGAATTAATCCTAAAAATAAAAACTTTATACTGAAATAGTGTGAAATGCAATCTGCGATTTCACACATCTGAAGAACTGTCATAAAAAAAAGAGGTATTTCAGCTTTTAATGACAGCGGATGGTGATGATGTCCAGAATCAAATGATGGATACTACCTGAAAACAAGTGTTTAACATAACAAAAATTGAACTCCATCAAATATGTCCAAAGACTGAAGACTATATATTTCAATAAACCCTACACTGCATGACTATTTAAGCAAAATCTCATTGGAGGAATTCAAGAATGCAATGTGAAAAAATTGTAGGTAGCCTCTGACTACACACACAACACTGAGAACTTTCGAGGGCAGCACAGGTGGCACAATAGGCGGGGCCGGACTGGAAGGCATGCTATGTGTCCATGTTAGCAGAGTGCCAGTGGGCCTTGAAAAGCCATTATGAAACACCATATCTCAGTAGTTATGTACCTATGATCACATAAAATGATGTGAAGTGAAACAAACTCTAAGACATGGAAACAAATGGGTTATCATTGTTGTTATTTTTAACGTGCTATATGAAATCATTCCTTTTTCCATTTGCTTATCTTCCCTATGGTTTGGCCTTGTTGTCACTGTTTTTGATTTTGATACCCTGGATATATATATATGTGTTTGTGTGTTTGTGTGTGTGTGTGTGTGTGTGTGTGTGAGTGTGTGTGTGTGTGTGAATTAGGGAAGGGATGGGGAACATCAAAATATTGAGGCAAATGGTAAACGAGAACGAATGCAAAAGTAATAACTACAAGATATGTTGTAAACTAACTGTAAAAATGGAGGGAGGGAAAATCTGGAAGAAAAATGAGGGATGAGGTAGCAAGTTTGATGAGAAATGTACTCATTAATTTAGGTATGAAAATGTAACCCCTCTGTACACCAACTTGAAAATAAACATAAATTAAAGAAAGATGCCCTGAGCTAAAGTATTAGTGCACATATGTATATGGATACTCTCTCTATCTCATACACACACGTACACACACACACGCACACACACACACACACACACACAGAGTCATATTTATTTTGAAATACCCAATAGATAGCTTAAAGCTGTGTGGAATAGAAGCAGGAACCAGGTGATCTCTGCAAATAGTAAACCAGACACAGCAGCCTCTGTGAACTGTCCAGGGTGACCTTCCTGCTCATTAACCCAGGGTTCACTTCCACAGCAAGATACTGTGCCTCCATGAGTACACATGATATATCTCAGTGTGCACTGACAACTTTCACCCAGCCCACTATGCAACACTGGACTTCTCTGCAGATAGACCTGGGGATTGTGCAGCCTTGTGACTCCAATGTGTTCATGGCCATGCACACGTACTGTGTAGGAACACTAACAGGTAGATCTTGAGCCCAACCCTGTCATATGGCAGTAGAAGCAATCACAAGGTGGAGGGAAGAGAATTTGTCTTCTACTGTTGCATCCACCACCAACAATACCACAGTGAATGCCTCCAACTAAAGGAGACCAGATCCTGTTTGTCCTAATCACCCTCTGCTTCCTTTACTCCTAAAGAAAACCCACACTGATACCCATCATCTTTACACACAGGGTACGCTTCAAAAAACAGTTCTCATTTGGGACATTATTTGAAAGCATCTGGAAACATGTTTGTTTATAGAATTATGGATACAACCGGCTCCTAGGTCAAAGCACAGGATGTTGTTACAAATCAAACAGGACACATGGACAGCCACCTAAAGGGAGGAATTAGCCAGAGTCTTGACACCACTGTTTCTTATAGACCCAACTGATTTTTGCAGTCCTAGGAGAGCTTAGCCAACTCCCAAAGTATTTACTAGTAAACATGGCAGCAGTACCTGAACCCATCTTATGACCTCTGGTGAGAGTCCTTAAAAATAATGGCCAGGTAAAGCTCACCTGCAGAGGGGATCAAAATCTTACAGTTCACCTAACAAGTGACAGGCATCATT
>NW_025961658.1:0-21722 GCF_023159225.1 Perognathus longimembris pacificus | reverse complement strand
ATGTATTGGGCCTATATTTCTAACCCTCCTTTATTACATCCATATTTATGGACAAAAGCCCCTGTCTCTGTTTTTACATCTATTCCTAATTTACTCTCTCCCTCTATGGGTCTGGCATTCCAGTCTTTCCTATGGAAGAGGAAAGATCATTTAACTTCTCTTATTCTCAGTTCTCTAAAGCTATCTGTCAAGGCCGTTCCCCATGTTACCCTTTTAGATATCAATATTGGATTCAGCATGGAGGTTCATATAACTCCAGTAGAACTCGGCTGATTAGACTGTCTTCCTGGTCTGTGGGATCTCATACCTATAAATTAGATAATTATGCTAGCCCTGCTGGCCTGCCTAAATGTGACAATTTTACTTATCTGAACCTGAACTTTACTGAAAGACATTGGGAAAGTTGTCGAGGAAGTTTTCCAACTATTTGGAATACATCCCAGCATACTTGGTATGATTGGGGATCTTTTGGTGTGTGGTTGAAAAACTGCACTGAATATAACTCATCTTGTGAACCTACTTTATCTATGAACATGTCCAATGCCATGTCTGCTAAACAGTTTTTAGGGTGGTTTGGAGCAGGCTTTAGTGACCCCCGGCCTGCTCTCGCCCATGGAGACAGGCTATTTCCTCCACAACGTCATCTCTGGAAATTAGCAGCTTCTCTGGCTCCCGTATTGCTGGCCAATGGAACTTACTCAGGATCTAAAAGGTCCTCGGCCTCCTACAACTTCACAGTTTGTAAAGACCTACAATATCTCTGCTTGTGTTCATTTTCCACAAGTACTGATGGTCGGCCCCATAAACATAACAAAGAATGCCATTACCTGCATAAATTGTAAATTGTATACTTGCTTGAATAACAATGTCACCTTTAATTTTAGTCAAGATAGGATCATGATTTTAACCCAGCGCAACTCCCTTTGGGTTCCTGTTCGCATGCATCGTCCCCTGGGCTGGAGGACCTGTACAAGGATTGGTAATGCAGTTTTTCAAGCGGCTTCTGAGGAGGAGTCGTCGTGCCATTGGACTGATTATTGCAGGACTTGTTGGACTGATTGCCATTGCTACAACTGCAGCAGTATCCGGAGCCGCATTGCGACAATCTGTACAAACTCATGACTTTATGGTGCAGTGGCACCAGGACTCCCACAATCTGTGGCAAACACCAGCCGGAAGTAAATGCCCACCTTCAAGATGAGTTAGAAGCTGTTAAAGGAGGAGTGTTTTGGCTTGGACAGAAATATCTGGCTTTACAGCAACGATTGTTTTTGACTTGCGATTGGAATTCTAGTCATGTCTGTGTAACACCTTATAAATATAATGCCTCTGAATGTGAATGGAATGATATACAAATGCTTATAGATGGAGCCCTACTAAATGGTACGTTAAGTGAACAAAGCTTGTACAGGGAGGTTTTTGAAGCTTTTCAAAAGGAATTGCCAGATGCCTCTACTATTGATGATATAGCCCAAGGACTAGCTCAGACCTTAGAAGGACTAGACCCTAGGGGGTGGTGGCAAAGTATTACCCATAGTGTTGGAAGTGCTTCTATTGCCTTAATACTTATGATATGTGTCTTTTTCTTAGGATATTGTTCTATCATAGCTATAATGAAGCGTTACACTAGGAATAATTCCTCTGATGTTTTACTCACTGCCCTTAAACTTTCCAGAGAAGCGGCTGTGGAAAATTAATAAAAAAGGGGGAATTTTTGGAGGAATTAAAGTCTCCAACCAGTGGAAAAATTTAGCCCCGGCACGGTTACTCTGATGCCTCATTAGCACACTAATAGGCCCTTGGGAACACATTCCCAGTAAGGAATTTCTGGTGTTTGTGGGCCAAAGGAAGCCACCAGTTGTTGTGAGAATCTCCTTTTTCCCCCTACTTAGCAAGTCTCCTCAGGGAGACTTGCTGCCTTTAGTGTTAGATTCTCTCTGTAAACAGGAAAGTCTCCTCACTAGATTCTCACTGTAAACAGGAAAGTCTCCTCACTGTTATTTCACAAGTATTTGGAGAAGTCAAGATTGATGTTATCTAGCCTTAAGGAGATAGTAGCTAGGAGATAATTATAGTTCTACCTCGGTTGTATACAGTTCCTTGTTTTGATATCAATAATCTTTGTAGTCACTACCTCCTGTAATTAGAACGGCATTTGTATCAAGTTCCTGCCCTCACAGTAGGAAATTTCCTCCACTTCTGTATTTAAGACAAATGTCATGCTGTATTGATCTTTTACCCTGTAATTGTAATATTGGTTTCTAACCCTATATAAACCCTGGCCCTCTTGGAATAAAGTATGCATTGGTTCACTCGCCTTGCATCCCCCGTATCCTGATTTCGACTGCAGTTACCCAGGTTCAACAGTATACTGTCAAATTTATGTAGGTACTAAATTTCAATCAAGGAAAAATATATATACATATCTTCGTAATTAGAAGCATTGGGGTAGGGACGGGGAGCCTGTGCTTGAACTCAACATGAGCACTGTCCTAAGCTTTGACGTCCTTCAGGCCAATGCTCTACCACTTGAGCTCAGCTCTGTTTTCCTTTTTTGATATTTATTTTAAAGCAGGAGAGAAAAGTTTATTACAGAACAGCTGGCCTGTGGTGGTGATGATTCATTGCCAAAGAGGAGGGAGAGAAGGGAGAGACTGGGTGACCCTCAGCCAGCCCTGCCTAATCTAGGGCAGGGGATTGGGCCAGGTTGATTGGGCCAGGATGTGACCTCAGGAAGGGGAAGGTACCTGCCTCCAGGCCTGCTCGTTACCCAGTAACTGGGTGGACACTTAATAAGGTGGGGGCATCTACTTGGAGCCCTCCAGGAGGGACCTGACATTCCAGCCTTTTAATAGGTATGGAAAAGGATGATGAATCTCTGGCTGCTTCCTGCTCGTAAAGGGCGTCGACATTAGGGATAAAAGGCAGAAATGTGGCCCCTCCTGGAGAAGGCTAGCAGTAGGCTCCCTTGGTGTTAGATGGCAGTCCTTGAATGAAGCCTGGAAGTCTCATGAGGCAGGGGCTGGATTTGTCCAGCCTCTGTTTCCCATTTGGAGTGTTTTTTTATGTTGTTGGGTTTGTTTTTGTTTTGTCAGTCCTGGGACTTTGGACTCAGGGCCTGAGCACTGTCCCTGGCTTATTTTGGTCAAGGCTAGCAATCTGAAACTTGAGCCACAGCACCACTTCTGTCCTTCTCTGTTTCTGTGGTGCTGAGGAATTGAACCCAGGGCTTCATGCTTGCTAGGCAAGCACACTTCACGTTAGATTCACTTTACTAACCCTGGACAATGTCAACTAAATTCCTGCAAAGTTGTAAATTATGTCCCCTCCCTATTTCCATGGTAGAAAACATCAGTCCTTAGAACTAATTGCTCTTAACCATATTATTTAAGAGGAAAATATTTTTCTGATGAACTTACATGTACATATATTCTGCTCCAAAGGAATACATTTTAATTTTCTAAACCTCTTGGGTTTCCTAAATGGTACACTGCTGTTGTGAAATGTGACTCACCATTCACAAATTTTCACTAATAAACGTGCTTACATCTGTTTGATTTCATGCACATGTAATTTATTGAACCTTGAAAACCTTCTTCCTTGTATCATTTGCTAACATGAAAAGGGAGCATTCTCTGGAGGACCATAGTTAAAAGTATGGCTATTCAGGAAAGATGCTTGATGCAAGCATCGTGGCTAAGAAGACACTTCTAAAGGCCCTCATAAACAGATTGAGAGCAACAAAAGCAGAAGATGAAGGGGCCTCTGAGTTCTTCCCTCCAGTCCTCATTTCTAGCACACTATCATCACAGAGTCAAAAGGACCTAAGATTTGGCATGAACGAGGCAGTTTTAACCAAATTTCCTAGTCCTATGAAGCCCAGAGTTGGAAATCATGGAAATGATCATGATTGCAATCAATCCTGACAAAGCCAAAGTTTGATTTTCTACAAATTGGATGGACATTTGGTGGGAAAAACAATGTGACAAGTTGCCTGGCACCAGTGGCTCATGCCAATAATCCTAGCTACTCAGGAGGTTGAGATCTGAGGATCACATTTGGAAGCCAGCCCAGGTAGAGGAGTCTATGAGAATCTTTTCTCCAATTAAATGATAGAAAAAGCTTCAGTGTGCTCCTTCCCTTTAAAACTTGTACAATGACGAGTAGAGAAGGCAGGAATTAGTGGCATGTATGAAAATAATCAGAAGTTTAAATCAGCATGGACCTCTATGTCTGTGGACAGAAGTACAAGTAAAGAAAGAATTATGACTGCAACTGGAGGTTCCTTGGTATGCAGTATGATATACAGAACTGAAGTTTTCTTCTCTGACCAAACTGCAGCTTTTATTCAGATCTGGTATTGCAAGCAAGCACTCTAAGGAAAAACAAACTCCAACTGCCTAATAATCCAAGGGCATTAATCCTAAAAATAAAAACATTTATTCTGAAAGTAGTGGGAAATACAATCTGCGATTTCAAACATCTGAAGAACTGTCATAAAAAGAGGTATTTCTACTTTTTAATGACAATGGATGGCGATGATGTCCAGAATCAAATGATGGATACTACATGAAAACAAATGTTTAACCTAACAAAAAGATGAACTTCTCCAACAAATGTGTCCAAAGACTCAAGACTATACATTTCAATAAACCCTACACTGCATGACTATTTAAGCAAAATCTCATTGGAGGAATTCAAGAATGCAATGTGAAAAAACTGTAGCTAGCCTCTGATTACACACACAACACTGAGAATGTTCGAGGTCAGCACAGGTGGCACAATAGGCGGGCTCAGACTGGAAGGAAGGCTATGTGTCCATGTTAGCAGGGTGCCAGGGGGCCTTGAAAGCCATTGTTAAACACCATAGCTCAGTAGTTAAGTACCTATGATCACATAAGATGATGTGAAGTGAAACAAACTCTAAGATACGGAAACAATTGGTTTATCATTGTTGTTATTTTTAACGTGCTAAATGAAATCATTCCTTTTTCCTTTTGCTTATCTTCCCTATGGTTTAGCCCCTCTTGTCACTGTTTTTGATTTTGATACCTCGGTAATATATCATATAATATTCGTCTGAATTAGGGAAGGGAAGGGGAACTTCAAAATGTTTAGGACAAATGGTAAAACGTGAACCAATGCAACAGTAATAACTACAAGATATGTTGTAAACTAACTGTAAAATTGGAGGGAGGGGGAAATACTGGAGGAGGAATGGTGGGAGAAAAATGAGGGATGAGATAGAAGTTTGACAAGAAATGTACTCATTACCTTAGGTATGTAAATGTAACCCTACTGTACATCAACTTGACAATCAACATAAAATAAAGAAAGATGCCCTGAGCTCAAGAATTAATACTCATATGTAGATTGATACTTTCTCTCTCTCATACACATACACACACACACACACACACACACACACACACATAGAGAGAGAGAGAGAGTCATATTTATTTTTAAATACCCAATAGATAGCTTGAGGCCATGTGGAATAGAAGCAGGAACCCAGTGATCTCAGCAAACAGTAAACCCGACACAGCAGCCTCTGTGAACTGTCCAAGCAGGACATTGAAAGCATCTGGAAACATGTTTGGTTGTAGAATTACGGATGCAACCGGCTCCTAGTCAAAGCACAGGATGTTGTTACACATCCAACAGGACACATGGACAGCCACCTAAAGGGAGGAATTAGCCAGAGTCTTGACACCACTGTTTCTTTTAGACCCACCTGAGTGGGTCTCTGATTTTTGTAGCCCCAGGAGAGCTTAGCCACACCCAAAGTATTTACTAGTAAACATGGCTGCAGTACCTGAACCCATCTTTATGAGCGCGGTGATGTCCTTAAAAATATTGCCAGGAAAAGCCACCTACAGAAGGGATAAATCTCACAGTTGATCTAACAACTGACAGGGGTCATTTAGCTTCAGGAAAACCACCTAATTGGTGTGTCAACAGCTTTCTACAAGGTATCATAATTCTCAGCAGAGAATTTACCAAATTACATAAGAAAGACAAAGAAAGTCAAATATTAATTCTCAAACAAAATGGGGGGCTGCTACTATAGAAGCTGCAAAGACTAAACCAACGGGGAATCATGAACTCAAATACCCATCATAATATAGGGTTAAATCCATTAATATTGGGCACCACTGATATAGACTACATTTTTATACACTTTAATTTTTTGAAGACTTTAATTAGTTTGATACTCAGTTAGTTCTTCCAAGACCTTAACAGCCCATTTCTAGCTCTAAATAATAAGGCAGGCTTAGTCACAATGAACATTTCACTAGGTCTCTGGGATTTTGGTGCCAGTTCTGGTCTGGCCAATGATCCTGTTCTTTTGTGCTTAAGGCTAGCACTCTCACAAAGCTCCACTTTCTGCTGTATTGTTTTGTTTCTTTGGTGGTCAATTGGGAGACAAGTTCTCAGTGACTTTCCTGCCCAGGCTAGCTTCCAATTGCAATCCTCACTTTTGAGTCTTCCAAATAGCTAGGCATGAACCACCAGCACATAGCAATTGAAAAATATTTTCCCTGAGCAGAGGAGCAGCAGAGCCCTAGTTTAATCTCTCTCCAACACCCCAGTTTTACCACTCCAGAAACTTTTACTCCTAGAAAGACAGCCCAAGTAAGTTATAACAGTACAGGGATTCTGTCCAATAAGGAAAAATTGACATTGCTGGCCTGAAAACACAGATTTCAGTTCTGGGCCTCATCCCTCTGCCAACCAGTGCCGGCGCTGGCACAGCGTCTCACAGTTCATGGACCTAAACCACCCAGAAGTGACCAAGGTGAAATCCTCAGATGGTGGCAGACAGACGTGGATCTCAGGCTGAGCATGGACAGGCCGAAATGGCAGACAAAGCATGAGTACCCCCAAAAGATATTCTCACTCGTGCCACAGAGAAGCATCGGTAGCCTTTTCCCCACTGCCAGAGCAAAGCACCATCTCTGACACTGGCATAGGGTCAGACCAGACTGGAAATAAACCCGGCTTGGGGAAAGCGAGGACAAAGGGGCCACCTTTGAAAAAGAGCAAGAGGGACAGACCAATGAGGGCCAGCTCCACCCAGAAGAGCAACCCCTGCCCAGGTGGGAAGCTCATCCAGGCCACAGTTCACAACTCAGGTGAACTCAGCCAGAGGTGCCCGCCCTGCCCGCCAGAATTTCTAAATTAAAACGGAAAGTGGCGAGCAGCTACCGCAGCAAGGAACAACCAGATAGGAGAACAAACAGTTCCCGAGACAGATAAATGGCCCCATCTCAGAGGAAGCCTAATTCCAGCCCAAAATGGAGCTGAATTCCATAGCCAGCTATGCTCAGGAGGCCATCCTGCCCATGAGGGAGGAACCACCCCTATGCAAGCCACTCTCAGACAGGTAAACCAGGCCAGAGCCAACCGCCCTGCTGAGTCCACAGCCTCTCCAAAGCCAGGTGATAAAGGCACCAGTCTCACAGCAGATGGGAGGAGCCAGGGCTCCCAAGACTGTTCACTTCCCCCATTTACAGAGGACACCCAAGTCCTATGTGAAAGCTGTGCGAACCACAGAGCCTCAGGATTTCACTAACAGAGGAGAGGGTCAGAGCTGATCCACCCGCTGCAACTGAAAGCAGGTCAAACCACACAAGCACCAATATAGACTACAGACAATTGCAAGGAAACCAGAGACTGGAGAAAGCCCACCCAAACAAGGAAGACTCCATTTTTTAAAGATTTATTTTATTTTTTATTTAACAGATTGTTGTTGGTTTTTTGTTTTCCAATGTATAGACAAATGGTAAAACGTGAACCAATGCAACAGTATTAACTACAAGAATATGTTGTAAAATAACTTGAAACTTGGGGGGGGGATATGGGAAGAGGGAAGCTGGGAGAAAAATGAGGGACAAGGTAGCAAGTTTTGACAAGAAATGTAGTCATTACCTTAGGTATGTAAATGTAACCCCTCTGTACACCACCTGAACAATAAACATAAAATAAAGAAAGATGCCCTGAGCTCAAGTACTAGTGCACATATGTATATGAATACTCTCTCTCTCTCTTTCATACACAAATACACAAATACACACAAACACAGAGTCATATTTATTTTTAAATACCTAATAGATAGCTTAAGGTTGTGTGAATAGAAGCAGGAACAGAGGTGATCTCCTCAGAAAACAGTAAACCCGACAAGTTGCATCTTTGAACTGTCTAGTGGCACCTTCCTTCTCATCACCCAGGGTTCACTTCCACAGCAAGATACACTGCCTCCATGAGTATACATGATATACCTCCGTGTGCGCTGTCAAAGTCCACCCAGCCCATCTATGCATCATTGGACATCTCTGCAGAAAGACGTGGGGATTGTGCATACTTGCGACTCCAGTGTGTTCATGATCACACACACATACTGCGTTAGGAACACTAACAGGTGGATCTGAGCCCAACCCTGCCATATGGCATCAGAAGCATTCACAAGGTGGAGGGAAGAGTATTTGTCTTCCCCTGTTGCATCCACCACAGCATAGAAGCCGAGAATTCTCCACCCCAGGAAGACCATAGTGAATGCCTCCAACTATAGGGAGACCCAGAACCTGATTGTCCTAACCAACCGCTGCTTCCTTTACTCCTAAACAATCTCCATCTAAGGAGGACCCCCAAGCCCTTCCTGAAAGCTGTGCGAACCTCAGAGCCCCAGGATTTCCCTAACAGGCGAGGAGGGTCAGAGCAGATCCACCCCCTGAAAACTGAAAGCAAGTCAAACCAGCCAAGCAGCAAAATAGACTACAAACCATTGCAAGGAAACCAGAGACTGGAGAAAACCCACCCAAACAAGGAACACTCCATTTTTTAAAAACATTTTTTAAACTTTTTTTTTTCTATTTTTCATTTCTGAGACGTCGTTGGTATTTTGTTTTCTATTTTTTTTGTTTTATCGGCTTTTTAATTTCCTTTTTCGGGGGTTGGGTTGTTAATTGTTTTGTGTTTTGTGCATTTGTCTTCCAGTATTTTTCTTTGTTTTCTCTTTTCACATTCTCTTACTTTTAAATTACTTTCCTATGACTAACAGCTTCACTCTTTTCTGCTAACTCTCCATTATTCATCATATTAATCTTGTCCTTTCTACCGATTCTATTCTTCTTCACATTTCCACGTCACTGAAATGAAACCAAAATCACCACCACCACCACCGCCACCATCACCACCACCCCCACATACATTTTACTCTATTCCCTTCACTACCTCTCACTTATCCTCCAGATTTACATTCAGGACCTCCAGACTCCATTGATCCTGGTTATTGGATAGAGGATATCCCTGTTCAATCCAAGTGAATCAAAGTGGTTTATAGAGAAATCCAGCTCATAGTATTTTAACAGTACTTATTAACTATTGAATACAGGATTGGTTGTTATTTTGAAATTGTATTTTTAGGAACACCAAATCTAATTTTATATACAGTTATACCAAGTATCTGTGTATAATTGTGAACTTCTAAGATTTACACAACAGTGCTTGGTAAGGTCTGCTTTGGGTCTTAAACAGTGCTCACAGGTGCTCTTAGATATGCATTCCCAATCCAAATGGGCAGAAGAAACACAAGATGGCAAACAATGCAGTCATATCTCCCACTCAAAACAAGCAGGAAGCAGAGCAGTCAATCAAAGACATAGAAGAGAACCCTCAAAAATGCTCTACAAAGTCTACTGATAAACATGTTAAATGAAAAGTTTGAATCCATCCATACATCAATCCATCCATAAAGTAATAGATGATTTCATGGCCTCAACAAAGAGAAAGATAAATGAACTTCAAGAGTCATATGAAAAGATAACTACCCAGCTAAAAGATTTGAGAGACAGCACTCAAAACCAAATTAATAATGTAAAGATGTCCATGCAGGACCTAAGAGATACTTCTAGCAAGGACATGGAAATCATCAGGAAAGACTAGTCTGAAGGAAAAGAGATTCAAAATCAAGTAACTAGCCTACAGTCTCAAGTAGGTGAAGCAGAGGATCAAATCTCAGGAGCTGAAGATTCCCTAGAATCTATGGAGAAATGTCACACAAAAATACAAAACCAATCCAATCGATAAAACAGATCACTCCAGGAGCTCCAAGACACAAGCAGGAAGCACTATTTGAGGCGAATAGGAATTGAGAAAAACCAGGAGAAAGAAGTTAATGGAATATGCAACCTATTTAACAGAATATTAGCCAAGAACTTCCCAACTATCCAGGAAGGTAGGCCGATACAGATACAAGAAGCATTTAGAACCCCAAAGCGACCAGATCAGAATAGGACATCCACTGACACATTGTGATCATAACAGGATCAGTAGAGTGCAAGGAAAGAATCCTTAAAGATGTTACGGAGAAGAAAGTAATCACAAATAAAGGAAAAGCAAGCAGAATTACCCCAGACTTCTCAGCAGAGACCATGAAAAGCAAGGGGATCCTGGAATGAGGTATGCCAAACCCTAAATAATAATAAATATCAACCAAGAATGCTGTACCCAGCTAAACTCTCATTCATAGCTGAAGGTCAAATAAAAGTCTTCCACAGGAAGGAAAAACTGAAACAATGTATCTCCACCAAACCAGCTTTACAGAAAATCCTCAAAGATGTACTATACAGGGAAAATAATCAAGATCCCAATACAGACAGAGAAATGAACCCTAAATAGAAAACCAGAATATTAGATCAAGAATTGGGAAGACACAGCTTTTAACAAGATAGCTACAATGAAAGGACAAATGATCATCTCTCAAACCTAACTCTCAACATTAATGGACTTAATTCTTCATTTCAAACGACATAGGCTCATTACTTGGATCAAACATCAAGATCCGTCTTTCTGCTGCCTCCAAGAGACACATCTATCTAGCAAAAGCAAACTTCTTCTAAGGTGAAAGGCTGGAATAAAATATGGCCCCAAATGCAGGCTGGAGTGGAATTCTAGCATCAGATAAAATCGACTTCAAATTAAAAATGGTAAGAAGAGACAAAGAAGGTTACTACATACTAATAAAGCGATGTCTCCTACAGGAGGATATAACCATCTTAAATATCCACACACCAAATACAGGAGAACCCAACTTCATCAAACCAACACTACTGACTCTAAAATCACTCATAGTCCCAAACACATTGATTGTTGGAGACTTTAACACTCCACTGTCACCTCTGGATAGACCAACAGGCAAGAACTGACCAAAGAATCCACAGAACTAATCAACTGCATAGACCAACTAGACTTAACCAACATCTACAGAATATTCCATCAAGCAATACCAGAATACACATTCTTTTCAGCAGCCCATGAAACATTCTCCAAAATATATCACATCTTAGGGCACAAAGAAAATCTGTACAAATTCAGAAGTATCAAAATCATTCCCTGCCTTCCTCAGACCACAATAGATTAAAATTAAAGCTCAACTGAAACAGCCACCACACAAAATGATACAATCCATGGAGACTAAGCAACACACTGCTGACCATCAGTGGGTCATTGAAGAAATTAGACCAGTAATTCAATATTTATGGCATTCAACCAAGGTGAGTGCACAAAGTACTACCTCCTTTGGGACACAGCAAAGGCAGTACTCAGACGAAAATTTATATCTGAGTGCCTACACCAACAATCTGGATAAACAGCAACTCAACAACTTATGGAATCACCTTAATCTTCTCAAAAGAGAACAAGAAGCCATACCCCCAAGTCAATAGATGGAAGCAAATAATTAAAATCGAATCAGAATTAAATATACTTGAGAGGGAGAAAAAAACCATCGCAACAATCAACAAAACAAAGCCTTGGTTCTTTGAGAATATTAACAAGATAGTCAAATTCCTAGCAAACCTGACCAAAAAACGATGGCAGCACACCCACATAAACAAGATCCGAGATAAAACAGGTAACATCACCACAGAAACAACCAAAATTCAGAACACAATAAGGGACTATTTTGCAAACCTTGTGCCAACAAATTCGAGAACCTGGAAGAAATGGATGATTTTCTAGAAAAAATTGATACCCCCAAACTCAACCATGAAGATTTAAACCTTCTAAACAGACTCATACCCAGCCTTGAAATAGAAACAGCAATAAGTGATTTCCCATCAGAGAAAAGCCCATGTCCAGATGGATTCACAGCAGAATTCTACAAGGCTTTCAAACAGAAGTCACACCAATATTTTTCAAAATCTTCAGTGAAATTGAAAGAGAACGTTCACTACCAGACTTATTCTATGAAGCCAGTATAGCCCTCATCCCAAAACCAGGCAGGGACTCATCAACAAAACAGAACTATAGAACGATTTCCCTGATGAACATAGATGCAAAAATTCTCAACAAAATTCTGTCCAATCGACTTCAACAGGTCATCAAAAATATCATACACCATGTTCAAACTGGATCCATCCCAGGGATGCAAAGTTGGTTCAATATACGCAAGTCAATTAATGTAATCCACCACATCAACCAGAGCAAGGTAAAGAACCACATGGTTATATCTCTGGATGCAAGAAAAGGCGTTCGATAAAATCCAGTACCCATTTATGATAAAAATCCTGGAGAAATTGGGATTCCAAGGAACATTCCTGAATATAATAAAGGCAGTTTATTACAAACCAACAGCAAGCATAATTCTAAATGGTGTAAAGCCAAAGCCATTCCTTTGAAAATCAGGAGCAAGATTGAGATGTCTGCTCTCTCCCCTCCTCTTTAACATTCCTAGCCAGAGCAATTAGGCAGAGAAGAAAACAAAAAGGTGATCCAAATAGGAAAAGATGAAGTTAAGCTTTCTCTCTTGCAGATTACATGATCCTATACCTAACGAACACCATACACTCTACTCCCTAGCTACTAGAGCAGATCCAAAACTTTGGCAAAGTTGCAGGATATAAAATAAACCCTCGAAAATCAACAGCCTTTCTATATGCTAATAACACGAAGACAGAGGCTGAAGTCAGGAAAGCAACTCCCTTTGCAATAGTCTCAAAAACATAAAATACCTAGAAATAACCTTAACCAAAGAAGTGAAAGACCTCTATGATTAGACTGTTTGGTGTAAGTGAACTGAACATCTCCGTGGGGGTGGGGGGAAGGGAAAGGGGGAGGAGGGAGAGGGGTATGAGGGACAAGGTAACAAACTGTACAAGAAATGTATCCAGTGCCTAAAATATGAAACTGTAACCTTTCTGTACATCACTTTGATAATAAAAATTTGAAAAAAAAAAAAAAGAACTAAGGAAATGGAAAAACCTCCCATGCTCCTCGATTGGGAAGATTAATATAGTCAAAATGGCAATATTGCCAAAAGCTATCTACAAATTCCATGCAATACCCACTAATATCCCAACACCATTTTTTAATGAAATTGAGGAAGCAATCCAGAAATTTATATGGAAAAATAAATGACCCCCGACTAGCAAAAACAATCCTAAGCAGAAAGAACAATGCCGGAGGAATTACAATACAAACTTCAAGCTGTATTATAAAGCTATAGCTATAAAAACAGCTTGGAATTGGCAATGGAATATGCCTGCAGACCAATGGAACAGAATTGAAGATCCAGCAGTGAACACACAGAACTAAGACCCCTTAATCTTTGATAGAGGAGCTAAAAAAATACGATGGAAGAAAGATAGCCTCTTTAACAAATGGTGATGGCAAAACTGGTTCAACACCCACAACAAAGCAAAATTAGATCCTTATATATCATCCTGCACCAAAATCAATTCCACATGGATCAAAGATCTTGAAATTATACAGATACCTTGAAAGCACTAAAAGAAGTAGGAGAAACACTTGGGCTCCTTGGCACAGGACAGACCTGCCTTAACAAAGAGCCATAAATGCTACAAATCACAAAAAGGACGAGCAAATGGGATTGCATCAAATTGCTGAGCTTCTGCAGGGCAAAGGACATAGCTCACAAGATGAATGGAAAGCCTACAGATTGGGAAAAGATCTTTATCAGCCTACAATGAACAAAGACCTCATATCTAAAATATATGCAGAACTACAAAAAATTAAATTCCTCCAAAACAAAACCACAAAGAACCAACAGCCCCCTCAACAAGTGGGCTAAAGACTTACAAAGAGACTTGTCTGATGAGGAAATGAGAAATGGCCAAGAGTCATATGAAAAAGTGCTCTACATCTCTGGCCATAAAAGAAATGCAAATCAAAACAACATTGAGATTCCATCTCACCCCAGTAAGAATGACCTATATCAAGAAAACTAACAATAATAAATGTTGGAGGGGATGTGGACAAAAGGGAACCCTACTTCATCGTTGGTGGGAATGTAAACTTGTTCAGCCACTCTGGCAAGTGGTATGGAGATTCTCAGAAGGTAATACATAGAGCTCCCTTATGATCCAGCAGCCCCACATTTGGCATCTACCCAAAGACCACAGAGAAGAACACACAAAAGCCACCAGCACAACAATATTCATCACAGCACAATTTGGCATAGCTAAAATATGGATCCCACCCAGTAACGCTCAGTAGATGAATGGATCAGGAAAATGTGGTACATATGCACAATGGAATTTCATACCTCTGTCTCAAAGAATGACATTGCCGCATTTGTAAGGAAATGAAAGGACTTGGAAAAAATTATCCTAAGTGAAGTGAGCCAGACCCAAAGAAACATGGATTCTATGCTATGAATAGGATTCCCTATTCTCATAGGGAATAGTTAGCTCAGGTTTAGGCTAGTCACAGCAGAGGATCACAAGAGCCCAACAGCAATACTCTTATGAACACATAAGATGAGGCTAAGTGAAACAACCTCCATTTTATGGAAACAACTGTTATATCACTGCTGTAATTACTTTCAACATGCCATGTGTAACTGTAGCTTTCTACTGTTGATGATGCTCTTGTATCCCCTTCCTGCGGTTGTACCTTCACTATCAGTTTATCTTATTTGAGTACTTTGGAAACTGTATATACTGGTATTAGAATTAGGAAAGTGAAAGGGAATACCAAAACCGAGAGATACAAGATAAAAAGACAAACGACTACAAAGGCAATGCTTTCAAAACTGTTTGGTGTAAGCCAAGTGAACTACTCTGGGGGGAGAGGGGCAGGGGGAGGGGAGGGTAAGTGAGGGGAGGAGGTAACAAACAGTATAAGAAATGTATCCTATGCCTAACATATGCAACTGTAACCTCTCTGTACATCACTTTGACAATAAATAAGAAAAAAAAATGTTTTTCCTATGAGGAAAACAATACAGTCTATGTTTCTTTAGGTCTGGCTCACTTCACATAGTAAATTTTTTGGAATAATTAGTACATGTTTAGGCTAGTCAAAGCCAAAGTCATAATAGCCCAATAGCTATGCCCTTATGGACACTTAAGATGAGGCTAAGTGAAATGAGCTCCATGTTATGGAAACAAGTGGTATATCATTATTGTAATTATTTTTCAACATGCGATATGAATCCGTACCCTTTTTATTTTCTCTCGTATTCCCTTCCTGTGGTTTTACCCCCACTATCACTGTATCTCATCTGAGTACCCTGGATACTGTATATACGTGTATTAGAGCTAGGGAAGAGAAAGTAAATATCAAAATCAATAGACAAAGGATAAAAATACAAACAACTCCAAACACAATACTCACAAAACCATTTGGTGTAAACCAACCATACAACTCGTGGGTGGAAGGGGAAGCAGGAGGGAAGAGGTAGGCATGTGGAGGGGAGGAGGAGCTAACATATTTGACAAGAAATGTACTCACTGCATTATATATGAAACTGTAACCCCTCTGTACTTCACTTTGACAATAAAGGTGAAAAAAGACAATAAATATTTTTTAATGATTCTGAAACACCTAATATTTCTGAGAGTTATAACAAATAATGCTTAAGATTCTCATGTTAAAAACTAACATTTAGAATCAACACTCTCTTTCTCTGGCAATAGGAAATCTACCAACACATACACTGTTTGTGAATAAAGGTAAACATTTCCCTCAAAGAACTGCTAATCACCATACATTTCCTTTCTTCCTTCCTGTTATTTACTTCAGCCATTCTCTGGCCATAATCTGAGTGAAACCAGCCAAAAGGTACAGGACACTGAGGCAGGTAGGGACAGATAGCATGAACACACCAAGGTGGCTGAGGCCTGAGCTATTTTGGATACTATAACCTCAACATTAGGCACAGGTAGTGAGAGAGGAAGAGAGAGATCAGGAAAAGTAGAAGCCAAATGGCTGCTAGGTATAAAATCTAGAGAAGTGTGGACTCAAGACAGTTGTCAGAAGCTGCAACACAAAAATGAATAAGATGGAAATTAGATGGGATGTTCAAGGAACTAACCAAACGAGAACATAAAACAAACTAAGTCAAAGCTAGGACAGCGAAAAGAGTAGCGCAAAATTCGGGGAGGTGGCAAACATGGCCTGCGTTTATTAAAAAAAAAATAAAATAAGCTTCTCCACAAGCACAAACATCTCTCCAGCCTTCCTTCTCTATCTACTCATAGAATAAGCATTCCCTCCTCTGCAGCTTTTGCTAGCAAGAGACACGTGATCTTTTTGTTAGATTATGAAACAAATACCAGTGATGAGCCAAAAACTTAAATATAGTAAAAGAGTTGGGACAGCACTGTGTTCACTCTGTGAGAAATATCCAACAGGAATGTGCAGTGTCTTTATTCAACAACATTTCTTTATTTGAATCACAAAGATTATGATTAAAGCATGTCTTTAACCCTCTCATATCTTGCTATCCTATTTATTCTTTTGTTAGACATTTACAATGACCACTCTTAGGAATCTAGAAAGTTCTGAGGAAGTACTGGCGGCGGGGGGGGGGGTGCTTATCATTTCTTCCCAAAGCATAAGGGTGAAAAACAGCAGCTCATCAAGTGGGTGCAAGGGAGAGCGGGGGACAAATGAAGGGGAAGGGGGGAATTGTAGTCAAGAATTCATTGTACATACTACAAAAGTAAGAAAACAGAAGGGCTGGGCAGAGGAAGGAGGGGGCAAGAATGTTGAAAGGGGTGAGGTGGGTTAAGATGGGCCATATTCATAAACTGCTTTGTCAAATGGCAACTCCTTTGCACAAATACTTAAAGATAGTTTTTGTAAGAACTCAGAAGCTCTTCCCTTCACAGTAGTAGGACAAATTATTAGTTCCTACGCACAGGGACTAGAGTCTTCAGGTCAGTTGTGTTTTGGTGGGGTTTTGGTTTTTGAGCCAGCACTGAAAATTGAACTCAGAGACTGGGCTATGTCCCTTAGCTTTGTCACTCCATGCTGGCCTGCTACCCCATGAGAAATAGCACAATTTCTGGTACTTTGGTGGTTCATGGAGGATGGATGTCATGGACTTCCCTGCCCAGGGCGGGTTTCAAAGCACAGTCCTCCAAACTCATGAGGATCTGGGATTACAGGCCTGAGCCACAGGCTCCAGTTTCTAATGAGCTTTGGTCATCAAAAAAGTGGTAGTATAATTTTAAGGTTCACAGACATTAGTGCTACCTTTGGATCCTATGATATAAAGCCCCAAAGACCCGTCCTTTAAATAACTAATCAAATAAAAATAAACAATTGTCTTATAATTAAATAATCATAAGATAGGAAAATAGAGACAAAATAATCATTAGTAATATAAACATAAAAATGGAAAAAAGCTTACCAAAGAGTTGATTCCTATATAGTTTAAGACTATAGGGAAAGTAAGCTGGAAGCCAGTGGCTGTAGCCAGTAATCCTAGCTATTCAGGAGGCTGAGATCTGAGGATCGAGGTTCTAACCCAGCCTGGACAGGAAAACTCTGTGAGACTCTTCTCTTCAATTAACCACCAAAAGCTGGAAGTGGAGCTATTGCTCAAGTGACAGAGTGCTAGCCTTAAGCAAAAAAAAGCTCAGGGACTGTGTCCAAGCCTGAGTTCAAACCCCGGGAACAGCAAAAATATAGGTAGGTAGGTAGGTAGATAGATAGATAGATAGATAGATAGATAGATAGATAGATAGATAGAGTTTGTGTTGCAATGGAAAACCATGCACTCTACATCACTCTCTTCCTAATTCATTCCACTACTATGTAACAGGATAAATAGCAGAGAATAGCAAAGGAAAATAAATATTTGTTAATTGGCGATGTCTTTCTTGCTATAGTCATATAGTTTCTTTCGAAGTGCAATTGGCTTCTCTTTCTCACTTGGAAAAGTCCACTTTGACTCTATTTATATATTCCATTTCAATTACTTCTGAACTAAAGAAACAATAAAACCACTGTTTCAGTCTTAAAATTCTTCTTTGAACCATTATGGAATCATAATAGTTACTTCTTTGGTAATTAAAGTAACACATAGTCACTTGGCCTCTGTATACTTCCATGCCATCATGACTGGTCATGATTTCACTTAAGAAAATGATCCCTTAATAGAAACAACATGTCACTTTATGGGACGTGGGAGGAGTTTTGCTATGGGTCATGAACATCCCTCTGCTCCACAATAGATTGAATACTAAGTGCAGGCCCTGGAAAGGCAGGGCCCTGCCTACCTGAGTCTCATATGCTTAAGTACCATGCTGAGGGAAAGTCAGGTCAAACAACACCAATGCAATGGAAGGAAACCAGAGTTTAGATTCCTGCTACAGAATTGCAAAGCAGAGTACAGGAGAGGGGCCCTGGACTAGAATGAGGGTTGTTTGGGACAGTGCACCTTCTAGTTTGTTCTTCTATACATGGATGGCCACAACATGAAGCCCACTGGGGTAATGTGGTGCTCCATGAAAGCCTGGTGGAGTCACATTTCTACATCTACTCTTGAAGTTTCCTGTATTTACTCTTGAGTTACAACCATTCTTAATCTTCTCATCATATCCCATAAATGTGAAAGCAGTGTGAAGCTTTAAAATGCTAGTTGCACATGATTATAATTAAACAATGTGGAGACTCCTAAGAAATGGGAAATGATGAGGAAGGGATACATGATGCGTGTAGGAATTCTTTGTGACTGATTATAAAATTCTTTTTTCTGGGATTTCTGCTTCAAGACTGATGGTAGAAGCAAAGGTTTTCCTGCTTTAAAAAAAGGTGTAAAAGAATAAAATGTCCTAGACTTCTTAATCCAAAGATACCTTGTGTGTTATAACAATTAGACATTTTCATATTCATAAAATGGTAACATAAATTTTATTACCACACCAGCATTTCATTTATTCCTAGCCTGATTTCCAGACTAATCTCAACATTCAAGAAAAATATCTCAAAAGTAGCTGAAATTTAGGGCATTGAATAACGTTGCACAGAAGAAAAGCCATATACAAGAACATAAAAAGCTATGGTTTCTTCACTGATGTAATTTCACAATGTTAGAGTTTTTCTTTTATTAAAAACTACCAGTTGCAAAGACATGACTGGAAAGTTCAGGCACATGGGTCCGCCTTCCTGCCTCAGGTCCTGGGCAACTACCAGACAATCTGCAGGGGTTATGAGATAAAGTCACGAATACAGTGTGTTTGGCTAAATATTTTTAATAGATTATAATACCTCTGTTTGGCTCAAATAAATTATCCAGCCTTATTTGGTCCACTTTCCCATTTCATGGTTGGCTGATCATTGAATTCTCTCAGAAAGCAAAGCAATGAAGAAAAGGGGAAAAAAGAAGAAAGATGAAAAAAGGAGGAGGAAGGGGAAAAAAGAAGAAAGATGAAAAAAGGAGGAGGAAGGAAGGAAGGGGGCCTGAGGAGGAGGACAGAGGACAGAGGAGCAAAATTCAGGAAGTCAGGAAGTCAGGTACTGGTGGCCTATGCCTACAATCCTAGCTATTCAGAAATGAGATCTGAGGATCACAGTTCAAAGCAAGCCTGGGCAGGAAAAGTCTACAAGACACTAAGCTCCAACCACCAGATAGTTCAGAGTAGAGCTGAGTGCCAGCCTTGAGCAAAAGATACTCAGTGCCCAGGCCCTGAGTTCAAGCCCCAGGTCTGTCAAAACAAAAAGTCAATTTTATGTTCCAGACTTCCTTGAGCCCATAGTTTGAAACGGTATACGGAAGGGAAAACTATCACTCAACAAAGCTCAATAGCTTGTAGAGCTGCTGTGTCATTCTATTGCATGTCCTACCAGACACGTATAAAATGTGCTTTGCTTGGCCAAAGAGCTATCACAACTCCCTGCTCAAACACCTGATGACAGTGGACATTCATTTCAATGGGAACAAGATAGTCTTTCAATTTTCCTTCTGTTGTACTCGTTACAATGTGGCCAGATTTACACTCTCTTTGTGAAATGCATTGGATTTCTCAGTCAATATTGGCTACATTATTAGTAATTTCTCAAGATCTTGCCTGTCATTTAAAATGCAGACACAAAACTCACAGTCTCCTCCTGGATTCATTTCAGTTTCAACATAGAACCATCATCATTTAACCAAAGACCACTTTCTTACAGCATAGTTTCTATAAATAATGCACAAATAAATACTCTGCATATGCAAATTCAACCAATTACAGATTGTACATCTTTAAGGGAAAAGCAGTGCATCTGTACTAAAACACATCACACTGTTTTCTTGTCATAATGCCCTATAATATGGTATAAAAATCTAGTTACACATTATTTCAATTATATACTTACTGTAAGCAATCTAGAGAAGACAAAGTATATGAAGGATGTTTGTAGTTTATATGCAAATATTATACTGTTTTATATCAAAAGAACTTCATTAGCCACATGGGTTGTAGAGCCAACCCACTTCAGATACTAAGGGACATTGTAATTTGGGGGGAAAGTTATGTTGCAGATACTATTTTGCCAGCTAAATATTAACTGCTCAACAAAACTCTAGTGTTAACAATAAATATATTAAAAAGTTAATGGCAGCAGCAACTTGTTGACAAGACTCTATGTGCATATGTTGTGAAGAATAAAAGCTCAAAGGAGCAAGGTGCCAGTGGCTCATGTCTGTAATCCTCAAGAGAATGATTTCTGAGAATCAAGGTTCAAAGAAAGCATGCACCAGAAAGTCTCTTATCTACAATTAATCACCAAAAAATCAGGAAACAGAGTGTGGTTCAAGTGGTAGACCACTATCCTTGAGTGCAAAGGCTAAGGGATAGCACTCAGGACCTGTGTACAAGCCCTGGTGCAGGCACCAAAAAGTAAAAAAGCACAAAGAAAAATGAAAAAATGCACAGAAACATGTCAAAAACTGGGATGACTTAAAGGCTTTAAAAAAATCTCAGACTTTAAGGCAGACGGATGGGGTGAGAGATGTTGATGTTTGTGATGTATATCACAGTGGGTTTACATTGTGCATTTCCCCAACTTTCTAGTGCTAACAGATTAAGGAATATGTTCCTCACTTTCAGTGAGGAACATTGAGCTCTTTTGGAAGAAAAGGGAGAAGGAAGAGGAGGAAAAGAGGTGAGAAGAGTGGGAGAAGAGGCGAGAGGAACCGAAAACAAAGAAGACTATCTAGACATATATTCTGACTCCCAGTTATAACATAATGTACAAGCCAGAGCTTGCTACAATTTACTCAATTAGAGTAAATATGATCATTGTATTTTATAACGTGTGAATATATTTTAAATACAAGAATTAAAGCTTCATGTCCATAATGAAGACCAGAACGCCTATAAATTGAAATTATAATTTTTTTTTTACATTTTAGGTGTCAAAGCCTATAAGTATGCCCTTATAACAAAAACTGCATGAATCTAGTGATCAATGTAAGGAACACA